>NC_083772.1:46175957-46213457 GCF_963514075.1 Conger conger | reverse complement strand
TAGCTATTTATTAGACTTATTTTTTAAAGTTATTGGTCTTCTGCTGCTGAAGCCTATCCACTTAGAGGTTTTATGCATCATGTGTTCAGAGATGCTCTTCTGCATACCACTGTTGCAATGTGTGGTTATTTGCATAAGCTTTGACCAGTCTGTCCATTCTCCTCTGACGTCTCTCATTAACGGCATTTCTGCCCACAGAACTGCTGCTCCCTGCATGTTTTTTGTTTTTCGCAACATTCTCTGCAGACTCTAGAGATTATTGTGTGTGAAAATCCCAGGAGATCAGCAGTTTCTGAGATGCTCAAACCACCCTGTCTGCCACCAACAATCATTCCACGGTCAAAGTCACTTAGATCACATTTATAAATGAGCTATTATTAAATAGCTTTCTCTGTGAGTGTATAATAGACAGCTTTTTCAAGCTTTGTTTGTGTTTTGTTGTGAAAGTCGATAATTAAAAGTAACAACATTTTGCCTTTAATATTTCTGTAGTAGTAGAATATGTAGGGCATTGTGTATCTTGCCCAGCTTCAATGTAAGGGAACATTGCAGGGGACAAATAAGGCTCTCTATCGGGGGGGACCTGCCCTGTGTAAATGACGCCTATGGACAGAATCCCCCAGAATCCCCCTCGCTGACGTCCTCCAGAGCTGGCACCCCCAGCAGGGAGGCAGCGCAGCCGCCCAGCAGCCACGGTGGGCTGGGTGCGTCGTACGCATGCCGCCCTGGGACAGGACCGGACCCCTCTGTGGACAGATCCGTGAGACAGCGGTCAGAGGGGACCCTAAAAACACATAAACCCAGAGACCCCGCATTAACCGCCGTGCAGTTAACCAATGAGCAGGCAGGGCGCTTGGCGTGAGGTGGGGGAAAGACTGGAACACCCAGCAGCGCTACGTCTGCGCTACGTCTGCGCTACGTCTGCGCTAGCTGCCATCGCCACAACCCCATCCGTCCCCTGACTCACCGTCACATCATCCAGTTTGGCAAGGCATTCGGGTCATTGCTCCAAGCGCACCACTGACAAGAGCGGTAGCTCATTCATTGTGTGAGTGTGTGTGTGTGTGTGTGTGTGTGTGTGCGTGTGAGTGTGTGTGTGTGTGTGTGTGTGAGTGTGTGTGTGTGTGAGTGTGCGTGTGTGTGTGAGTGTGTGTGTGTGTGTGTGTGAATGTGTGTGTGTGTGTGAGTGTGTGTGTGTGTGTGTGTGTGAGTGTGTGTGTGTGTGTGTGTGTGTGTGTGAGTGTGTGTGAGTGTGTGTTTGTAGGTGTGTGTGGGTGTGTGTGTGTGTGTGTGGGTGTGTGTGTGTGTGTGTGTGAGTGTGTGTGTGTGTGAGTGTGTGTGTGTGTTTGTAGGTGTGTGTGGGTGTGTGTGTGTGTGTGAGTGTGTGTGTGTGTGTGTTTGTATGTGTGTGTGTGTGTGTGTGTGTGGTGTGTGTGTGTTTGTATGTGTGTGTGTGAGTGTGTGTGTGTTTGTATGTGTGTGTGTGTGTGTGTGAGTGTGTGTGTGTGTGTGTGTGAGTGTGTGTGTGTGTGTGTGTACACTCACTGAGCACTTTATTAGGTTGACCTGCACACCGAAGCTTGTAAATGCAAATATTTAATCAGCCAATCATATGGCAGCAAGTAAATGCATAAATCCATGCACACGTGGTAAAGAGGTTCAGCTGTTTTTCAGACCAAATGTCAGAATGGGGAAATTTGATCTAAGTGACTTTGACTGTAGAATGCCAGACAGGGTGGTTTGAATATCTCAGAAACTGCTGATCTCCTGGAATTTTCACACATAATAGTCTCTCAAGTTTGCAGAGATTGGTGCGAAAAAAACTAAAAACATGCAGTGAGCAGCAGTTCTGTGGGCAGAAACACTTTGTTAATGAGAGACGTCAGAGGAGAAGGGCCAGACTGGTCAAAGCTGACAGGAAGGTGACAGTAACGCAAATAACCACACGTTACAACAGTGGTATGCAGAAGAGCATCTCTGAGCACACCTCTTTAAACCTGTCAAACCTCTTATGTGGATAGACTACAGCAACAGATGAAAAAATAAGTCTAAAAAATAAGCCTAATAAATACCTAATAAAGTGCTCAGTGAGTCACTGTGTGTATATGTGTGTGTGTGTATGTGTGTGTGTGTGTGTGTGTGTGTATGTGTGTGTGTGTGTGTGTGTGTGTGTGTGTGTATGTGTGTGTGTGTGTGTGTGTGTGTGTGTGTGTATGTGTGTGTGTGTGTGTGTGTGCGTGTGTATGTGTGTGTGTGTGTGTGTGTGTGTGTGTGTGTGTGTGTGTGTGTGTGCGTGTGTATGTGTGTGTGTGTGTGTGTGTGTGTGTGTATGTGTGTGTGTGTGTGTGTGTGTGTGTGTGTGTGTATGCATGGGTGTACGCAAGGTGTATGCCAATTTTAAATCACTTTGCTTACTGCATATTTGGCGGCAGCACGGTGCTTTGAGGCTCATTTCATACCTTGGACCCTTGATGACTTAAAGCTCTAAATCTCGTAGAGATCCACTCACTCTCCCCGGCTGACTGGCCCTCTCCCTGGCTGACTGGCCCTCTCCCCGGCTGACTGGCCCTCTCCCCGGCTGACTGGCCCTCTCCCTGGCTGACTGGCCCTCTCCCTGGCTGACTGGCCCTCTCCCCGGCTGACTGGCCCTCTCCCTGGCTGACTGGCTTTCTCCCTGGCTGACTGGCCCTCTCCCCGGCTGACTGGCCCTCTCCCCGGCTGACTGGCTTTCTCCCTGGCTGACTGGCCCTCTCCCCGGCTGACTGGCCCTCTCCCCGGCTGACTGGCCCTCTCCCCGGCTGACTGGCCCTCTCCCCGGCTGACTGGCTTTCTCCCTGGCTGACTGGCCCTCTCCCCGGCTGACTGGCCCTCTCCCCGGCTGACTGGCCCTCTCCCCGGCTGACTGGCCCTCTCCCCGGCTGACTGGCCCTCTCCCCGGCTGACTGGCCCTCTCCCTGGCTGACTGGCCCTCTCCCCGGCTGACTAGCCCTCTCCCCGGCTGACTAGCCCTCCCCCTGGCTGACTGGCTTTCTCCTCTGGGGCATTTTGTCTTCTCTCTCTCTCCTCTCTCCTGTGACTGTTACAAACACCACAAAATTGTTTATTGTTAGTTCTCTACCATCCATCCATCCGTCTGTTCAGCTACCCAGGCCCCTGGTCTGTAATGCAATGTAGTGTAATGTAATGTAATGTAATGGCCTGTAATGTAATGGTCTGTTATGTAATGTAATGTAATGTAGTGTAATGTAATGGTCTGTAATGTAATGTAATGGTCTGTTATGTAATGTAATGTAATGTAGTGTAATGTAATGTAATGGTCTGTAATGTAATGTAGTGTAATGTAATTGTCTGTAATGTAATGTAATGGTCTGTAATGTAATGCAATGTAGTGTAATGGTCTGTAATGTAATGTAATGGTCTGTAATGTAATCTAATGGTCTGTAATGTAATCTAATGGTCTGTAATGTAATGTAATGTAGTGTAATGGTCTGTAATGTAATGTAATGTAGTGTAATGGTCTGTAATGTAATGTAATGGTCTGTATGCTGAGTTTGACATCCCGCTCCTCTTGTTTTCGGGGAGTTCGACAGCGCGCTGACGTTCCTCCATCCTCTGCTGGGACCTCACCTTTCAGGCCCCAGAACAGGACACCAGCTGGACCTCCTCATACCGAGAAACCATCACCCCTCCTTCTGACCTCCATCTTCTCCCCTTTCCTCCTCATCCCTCTCTCCTCTCCCCACTCATCATCCTCCACTCTCCTCTCCTCCTTTCCCCACTCTTCCTGGCACTGTCTGTGCAGTGGCAGTCATGTGGGTCTCCCTGTTAGTTTGTCAAGTTAGGGTGAGAGAGAGAGAGAGGGGGGGATAGTATGGTCTCAGAGAGAGAGAGGGAGAGGGGGGGATAGTATGGTCTCAGAGAGAGAGAGGGAGAGGGGGGATAGTATGGTCTCAGAGAGAGAGAGGGAGAGGGGGGATAGTATGGTCTCAGAGAGAGAGAGGGAGAGGGGGGGATAGTATGGTCTCAGAGAGAGAGAGAGAGAGAGAGAGGGGGAGAGAGAGAGAGGGGGATAGTATGGTCTCAGAGAGAGAGAGAGAGAGAGAGAGAGAGAGAGAGAGAGAGAGAGAAAGAAGGGGATAGTATGGTCTCAGAGAGAGAGAGAGAGAGAGAGAGAGGGAGAGAGAGAGGGGGGGATAGTATGGTCTCAGAGAGAGAGAGAGGGAGAGAGAGAGAGAGAGAGAGCGGGATAGTATGGTCTCAGAGAGAGAGAGAGAGAGAGGGGGGGGGGGGGGAGGGATAGTATGGTCTCAGAGAGAGGCCTGCTAATGATATGAAGCAGAAGGCAAGTGAAACATGAATCATTCAGGGGATTGTATTTCCACCAAGCAGGGTACTTATTTTACCTCTCTGCTTTCATAATCTGCATTTTGTTTTGTTTTGCAAACAAACCAGCCAATGTTCTTCAATATACACCGCACTGCACTACACTGTATCCCAAAAACCCTGTACTGTGTTCAGCTTTGACAAAGTACGTGCAATACACCATCGAGGGTTACTCTTACATTGTGTTAACTGTGACTGCCTTCGATCACAGTTATGTCTCTGTAATTACTGTCAATAAATTCTGCGGTGTTACTTGCCCTCAGTGTAATTGGCGTAATTATTAAAATGATTTTGTGCTACACCTCAGTGGCATTCTGTAAACGACAAGACACAACTGGCAACACTGAGTACACACCTTTCAGACGATGATGGTCCCTAACCTGTTTTTATTTTATTTATTTTTTTACATTAACAAGCTGAAGGTCAGAGGTCACAGCTCTCAGAGGGCTGGCACGTATGCTGTCTTTCCTTCCGACCAATTATCCTGACAACAGCAATGCTGGTTCATGCCTGTATTACAGCACAGTAAAATGAGTTTTGATCTGGCATGTAAAAGAGATAATACCACTGAAATAGTCATTTCTCCTTTCCTTATTCTGACTGATATGAAAGCATTACTCTTGCATTTCTGACATAAACATAATTTGAGTAATTACTAAAGGAATTGGGTCGCATTTAATAATTTCAATTATAAAGAAGCAATTTAAGATGGGTTAAAACCATTTTTTTCCCATTATAATTGAAATAATTTCATGTACAGTGCTCACAGGAAGTGTTAGTTGCAATTAAGTAAAGAGCAATTAACGGTTAATGATCTTACTGTTAATGATCCTTATTAGTACTGCAACATAATGAAATACAATAAAAATTGACATTATGATCGTATCCTGTTATACACGAAGCATTAAAAATCACATTATAAAGAAGCATTGTTCAGCGAAACCACATGAAGAGTTTGTAAACGTCTTAAGTTTGTGTGTTAATAGAATGTTTTCACAGGGCTTAACCTTTTGCTTTTACAGAGGAATGAGGTTGAAAGCTAGAGAGAAAATAAAATTTCTGGAATGAAACTGATCAAAATGAATATATATTGTTTTAGCACCATGAGAAATAGATGATGTCTGAGAAACTGAGATCATTTTAATTATCTAAGCATTTCAGAAAGCATTACATGCTGAACCTCTTCAAGGGATGGAATAGCTAACTATTTATCTAAACTATTGTGTATACTTGTGTATACATAATTCATAATTTAGGATAAGTGCAATGTATGTGTGTCCTGTTTTCCTGTGGCACTTATAACAAAGATTAGGACCATCCTTTAACCATCCTTTAACCAACCACCCATAATTCAACTTCTTTCTCCACTTAAGCTGGTCTGTGGTGAGCACTCTGGCACAAAATGGCTGTTTGCGAGTGAGACCTTAAGCTGGTCTGTGGTGAGCACTCTGGCACAAAATGGCTGTTTGCGAGTGAGACGCTGTTGGGGTTTTAAATAATTTTATTTCCTTCACTGTAAAGTACTTTCATGTCAGTACATGAAAATACGCAAAAATATAGTTGTTATTATTACTATGGCAAATGGCAAGCATTTATATAGCGCCTTTATCCAAAGCGCTGTACAATTGATGCTTCTCCATTCACCCATTCATACACACACTCACACACCGACGGTGATTGGCTGCCATGCAAGGCCCCGACCAGCTCGTCAGGAGCATTTGGGGGTTAGGTGTCTTGCTCAGGGACACTTCGACACAGCCCGGGCAGGGGATCGAACCGGCAACCCTCTGACTGCCAGACGACTGCTCTTACTGCCTGAGCCATGGCACCCTGGATTTGAGCAGGGACGTAGCCTAGCCTGATGTTGCAGCAACTCTGGGCCTTGCACCTCAATCTCACCCCATGCATTGCCCTGTATGCGAGCATCCTGTATGACCACATATGGGTGTTAAGTCTCTTTGCTCATTATCAGCAGGTGTCCAGATGTCCTCTGCCGATCTGGTGTTGGGAAACGTATTTCCTCTGGTTTAGCTCAGTGCGTTTGGCTCAGGGTGTGCTGTGCTGGGAGGAGCCAGGGGGTGGGGGCTCTGGTGTTAGGCAGGGAGGGGGCACAGCTGGGGTATGACCCCCCCCCCCTCCCCCCCCCAGTGTACCAGGGAAGTGGTAAACCGCCCAGACTGCCCCCCGCTGATCCGGTAACCAGTAATTGGGGCAGCTGGAGGTCAAAGGTCACATGCGTGAACCCGGGTAACCCCAACCAAGGAGGCCCACAGGCAAAGGTCAGCAGCTTCACCTTTGACCTTGCTGGGAGGGGGTGGGGGTCTGAGTGGCCCGCTCTCCCGCTCCACAAGTGAAAAGGACAGGACAGAAAGGTGTAGCACCAGCCCATGATGGGATTAAGATATTTCTGCCTGTCATTTACAGGTATGAAGTCATGTGCTTTCTTTGCTGTTTTTCATTTTTGTGTCACTGGCTGAACAAATGGTCTCTGTCGAGGTGACGTAGCTTTATAGTCACTGACTGTTTTCTGGAACGTTTGTCTACTTTGAGCAACATGTAACAGTAAAAACTAATGGTAGCCTAATTCCTGTTTCCCCACACACTGGTTGCTCGCCTCATTTCAGTATTTTTTTCTCCTGATTATTAATGAATGATTTTTTTGGCGGTGGGGGATGGGGGCGCTGAAAGAGAACTGAACGTTGGCGCTGACGACAGCATCAGCTGCGGCCTGGTTAATTATTCCCTCTGCCCTAATTAAACATCAGCTCGGTAATTACGCCCGCTTCCTTCCGAGAGGCTAGGGGGCTGAGCGAAATCAAATTTATCAGCCAGGGACTCGGCAAACTTAAAGGGATCATGAAAAATTACTGGTGGAAATATTTAATGCGATTACTGTTCCTTGGAGATCTGTTTGTTTTCAGTAGAAATAAAATATCAAGTACAAAGTTTGCTGTGCCTTCACAATGAAATGCGAGACCATGAAATCCATTTTACAAACTCTAGTTAGCATAAATATCTATTAAATTGTACACTTAGCCTACATATATTACATTGGCTACACGTCATTTCAGCTACAAACCACAAGCCTACATGTTTGCTATTGCCATGACATAGGTGGTGATACACAAAGCATTGTTTTGAAATATATAGACTGTGGAGTTAAACAGGATCAGCAACACATTTTTAAATATTGCATATTATCACTGTGAAGAGAGATCCAGGTATGTGACAACGAGAGTAGCCTACCCGAAAGCACTCCTTTCAGCGTTCAGGAGTTACTGTTAAAGTACAGACGGTAACGCTGTATTCCGGCCTCAACAGAAACAGCACGTCACTCAGTCGGAATTCCTACTTGTGAACTCGGGGCAAATCCATCTACCCTGACTTCACAAGAAGCAGTTATCTGACGTCACACAACAATGGCAGCAACCATCGAGGAGCACATGGTAAATAGTAAACTGTCAACTAAAAGGCATTTTCCTGCATGACATTAAAATGAAACACACTATCAATCAATAAATCAATTTTTATTTGTATAGCGCTTTTAACAATGGGCCTTTACAGAGCAAAGCAGCTTTACAGAGAACTGGCCCCCAAGAGTACGCCTAGGTCAACAGTGGCAAAGAAAAACTCCCTGACTAACAGGAAGAAACCTTGAGCAGAACCTGACTCAGTAGAGGAACCCATCTTCTGCTAGTTTGTTGTACTACCACAGTAAAACCTGCTCTGCATGTAAATCGATGTCAAAATATTAATGATATTAGTTTGCTGGTTAGGGGAAATTATTCCTGCAAGTTAGCTTCTCTGTGGAAAAGCTATTTGGGCAAATGTAAAAACTAGCAAAAAAACTAACATTTGCTGAATTTTGCAGATTAGCTACCAATGTAGCTAGACTGGAGTGGTATATGGTAGGCTATATTCTGCCATTGGGTCAGTGCAGTGTTGGGACGTTCACAATGCACCTGCCAACATTTGGCAAGTGTATAAGCACGCACGTTTTGTTTACATTTGCCGTTGTGCACCTGAAACGCTTGGAGGCCGGAAGTTGGAAATTTAAACTGGGAAATTCTGACTCTGACGCTGACTCTGAATGGAAGGCAGCATTAAACACGCAAAAACACAGGCTGAATGCAGCAGATCCATCCTGACACCACGCACACACAGGCTGAATGCAGCGGATCCATCCTGACACCACGCACACACAGGCTGAATGCAGCGGATCCATCCTGACACCACGCACACACAGGCTGAATGCAGCAGATCCATCCTGACACCACGCACACACAGGCTGAATGCAGCGGATCCATCCTGACACCACGCACACACAGGCTGAATGCAGCAGATCCATCCTGACACCACGCACACACAGGCTGAATGCAGCGGGTCCATCCTGACACCACGCACACACAGGCTGAATGCAGCAGATCCATCCTGACACCACGCACACACAGGCTGAATGCAGCAGATCCATCCTGACACCACGCACACACAGGCTGAATGCAGCAGATCCATCCTGACACCACGCACACACAGGCTGAATGCAGCAGATCCATCCTGACACCACGCACACACAGGCTGAATGCAGCAGATCCATCCTGACACCACGCACACACAGGCTGAATGCAGCGGGTCCATCCTGACACCACGCACACACAGGCTGCATGCAGCGGATCCATCCTGACACCACGCACACACAGGCTGAATGCAGGGGATCCATCCTGACACCACGCACACACAGGCTGAATGCAGCAGATCCATCCTGACACCACGCACACACAGGCTGAATGCAGCAGATCCATCCTGACACCACGCACACACAGGCTGAATGCAGCAGATCCATCCTGACACCACGCACACACAGGCTGAATGCAGCAGATCCATCCTGACACCACGCACACACAGGCTGCATGCAGCGGATCCATCCTGACACCACGCACCCTGCACCCGCCCCGCGGCCGGCTGGAGAGCCTCGGTTCAGACGGCCGTAGACGGCGTAACCGGCACTGGAAACGGAGTGCGTGGCGGCCGGCGCTCCACTTCCCTAATCCCTCGCCATTTTACAATTGTTTCTTTTTCTTTTTTTCAAACGGGGCCCGGTCCTCGCCATCTGATATTAAAATGAGGGAGCCAGGGAAGGGCCCCGCCCGGACCACCCGTGGACAGCCAGGGATTAGTCAGAGAGCAGAAAGTAGGTCAGCAAGACGCCAAACAATGCAGGCGGACGTGATGAACCAGCGCGGTGCGAGGACCCGGCCCGTCTCGCTCAGTCTCGCGGCTCGGCTCCCTCACACGCCACGCTGCCACGCACATGTGGCTCGGCTCTGACCCCTTTTCCACACACGGAGGGAGATGAGGCAGAGGAAGCCTGTTTTTATTGCAGAAGAATATAGGTCACAACCAAAAAAATAATTGCACTTGTTTGTCTCTGGGAGACCGAGGATGTGAAAAGAAAGATTTTTTTTTTTCCCGTTCAGATGGATGTCCAAATACTGTAGCTGCGCTATTTTTGCTTTATATCTTGGATTCATTCAAATTCTTATGACAGTTGTGTTTGTGCCCCGTTCGTTTGCAGGGAAAGCCGTCAGTATATAGCCTAATTGGTTTTGATGGCGCAGATGTAGCCGGGTACGCAATGTTCTAGGACTCAGCTCAATGACTTCCTTAAATCCCTGTGACTTACACATTGAGCATGTGAGCTGGTGACAGCCCTTTCTCGGGCCCGACACTTTCCCTCCGGTCTGAAGAGCCAGCCGTTCTCATGTCATACGGCTCTGCCCTCAGTTCTTTCTGAAACCCTTTGTGTTAAATCTCATTTCAAAGGCTGTAGGGGCACACAGTAAGAAATGCGATACACGCTCCATTGTGTACTGCACCACCTAGAGATATAAATATCTCTCCCTTCAAAAAGGCGACAGGGCTAAGGTGTTGGTCCTTTTATAGAATTGTTACAATACAGGGATCAGCACAATGGGTAATATTTTCCAATCAGAATGCAGGCATTCTTCCCAGGAATAGCTCTATAGTCACGCAAACAGCTGGGGCAATGATATACAGGCCCACACCAGACTCTGCACTTTACCCTGATATACAGGCCCACACCAGACTCTGCACTTTACCCTGATATACAGGCCCACACCAGACTCTGCACTTTACCCTGATATACAGGCCCACACCAGGCACTGCACTTTACCCTGATATACAGGCGCACACCAGACTCTGCACTTTACCCTGATATACAGGCCCACACCAGACTCTGCACTTTACCCTGATATACAGGCCCACACCATTTTATGCATAGTATTTATTTATGTTAGTTTTCACGTTTTTGACATGGTTCCGATGGGTATTCTTACTTGCTTGCGTCTTGCTTCATCTGTTACTTTATGTCCAAGTGAAAAACATATGTATTGGTTTTCAGTCACAGCCTGGTTCAGATCTGATCTGGATTCTGAGTGCTTTATCAGCTCTTTCCATTCCGGGCAGACCACACGATGCCCCAGTGAACCAGATTCTGTGTGTTTTTACCATCTCACAACTGTTCTAGTTCATTTCCTAGAGTTTGACAAAATCCCATATTCACTAGTGAATTATTCACTACCTGCAGTATTCGTATTGGATGCAATATCAAGCTTGCATCACCGATCAATGTTTCAGGGTTCTGTGAATTTATTCAAAACACTACACCTAACTAAACCTGATCTGATGCAATGTTTTCATTTATTCTTAAGACTTCCCAAAAAGCTGCCCTTTCTGGAGGTTTCCGTGACATTTTCTGTCATTGGTTATTTCGCCCAGGGTCATAGGCCTGTTAATATTTTTGGGTAGCAAACAGGTCTACGGCCTTCTCCCACATCTCCATACCTCTGAGAATCTGGTTACAGGGTTGAGAGCAGTTCAGCCCTGATCAAACGTAGCAAAACGTTTATTTAAATGGAAACAGTGGCACGAACATTCTATTGCAAACCGTGGGCAGACTGACTGGCGTAGGTACGGTTTGCTACGATGGCATCTGAGAAGGCCATTCTGTACGTTCTCCGGGCTTTACAGCATAGGCCTAGGCCTATATCATTATAGCTACACCCCGGACACACCCACCAAATGGGAGCAAACATATCTCAAAGCCTGTTGCAAAACATTGTACACTGTTGGGAGGAAACATATCGTTCAACCCAGAAACTGTAGCAAAACGTTTTCTAATTGAATGTGCCCCAGGCCCATTTGCTGCCAACAGCCAGATCTACCAACACTCACCCACCACAGAAGAAGACTATCTCCGGGAGGGCTGCCAACATCATGCCAATGTTTCAGCTGAGAGGCATCTAAAATTCAGCCTCCATTTTCAGCCCCGCTCCCTGTGTCAGCTGTGTCAGCTGTCTATGTGGCTGTTCATCATTACCTTCTCACTTACAACTTCAATAAAGACATTTCCTCCAAGATCTGAATATCTAATCGTATTTGTCTCATCGCTGGATTCCTTTTCATGAATATTGTGGAGGGTGCAATAATATGATGTAGGCAGGGCAAGTTTATTTATATAGCACATTTCATATACAAACATAATACAAATGCATAGGCATAAAAAGACAAAGTAAAATATAGAAATGTTTTCAGATTTCAAAACTAATATACAGTAATACAATTTTTAAGAACATTTAAAGAAAATAAATATACACTCACAGAGCACTTTATTAGGAACACTAGTGACTTTGACCGTAGAATGATTGTTGGTGCCAGGATTGAGTATCTCAGAAACTCCTGGGATTTACACTAGAGTTTTCAGAGAATGGTGTGAAAAACAAAAAACATCCATTGAGCGAAGAGGTCAGAGGAGAAGGGCCAGACTGGACAAAGCTGACAGGAAGGTGACAGTAACACAAATAACCACACATTACAACAGCGGTATGCATCTCTGAACACATCATCACTCTAAGTGGATAGGCTAATGAATACCTAATAAAGTGCTCACTGAGTGGATATTTAAAATATTTATTTTAAAAGGTGACCATCAAACACACCAAAGGTTCTAAAGACAACAAAATGTAAAGACTATATAATGTCAAGACTTTAAAAGAAACAATTCAGACACAGAAACCTATCTAATTTAAAAGTTTTAAAGACATTAAACTTAAAAAGATTAAAAGTGGCCAAGATTGGGGCAGATCTGGGAGATTCTGGGAGTTTGTTCCAGCTGTGAGAAGCATAATAACTAAATGCTGCTTTACCTGTTCGGTTCTAGCTCTAGGTACTACTAGCCGAGCAGTCCCTAATTATCATAGAGACCTGATAGGTTTGTATTCTACGAGCATGTCGCTGAGGCATTTAGGCCCTAGACTGTTGACACTAGCAGTCCCAATTTAAATTAAATCCTGTGCAAGCCAGTGCAAGGACCTGAGAAATCGGGTTAATATGTTCAGTTCTCTTGGTTTTTGTTAGAACTCTTGCAGCTGCATTCTGAATGAGCTGCAGTTGTCTAATGCTCTTTTTCAAAAGACCGGCAGAGAGACCATTGCAATAGTCCACCCTGCTGGAAATAAAGGTGTGGATCAGGTTCTTTAAGTCCTGTTTAAACGGAAGATCTCTTATGACTGAGTTATTGCTTGAATAGGGCTAGTGAAGTGCAGAGGAGATGAGCTGGCAGGACACCTGTGTGCTGATCCAGGCTCACGGTGCAGGGCTCCAGGTGTGGAGGACACACCTTCAGTTGCAACAAGGGATGAATCAGTGCTGGTTTTTAGCTCGCTTAGCTGAACGGCTTTGCTGAACATTTAGCAGAGCCCAACGGAGTCAGTTATGCCAGCAGGGGGTGGGGGTGTGGGTATGTATGTGTGTGTGTGTGTGTGTGTTGATTTGTTTAATCAAAATAATACTTGCAGTGACATGCTTTTATTCATTACTATTACATAGAGTTAGGTATCAAATGAAAAACTGTTCATAGCTAGTAAAAAGAAATGTGTAGAAAAATGTACAAATCATATCAGAAAGGTTCCATAAGTTCCATGTCAATTTCTTTGAATATGAAAACAAAAATATTTTTACAGTAGACCAGTCCAACCAAAGTATGTCAAGTCCACACAACAACAAACACAAACTCTCTCTACCCACTTGTCATTCAATTACCACTGGGGAAATTAAATTATGCGTACTGTATATGCATTCCATTTTATCTTATGTATTGCTGTGGATGTTGCACAAATCTCCTGTGCAGAGTGAAGAAATGTGAAATTATACCTTTGTACTGTTATCAAGGATTCTGCAACATTCATCCACTCAGGATAACAGCCTATACGATTGTGATTTGCAAGCGTATTTTTCAGTCAACTTCTCTAAACTTTACACATTGCTTATTTATTTTACTATTATATTATGAATCTTCCTCTTCCTGCACCTACCTTTTATTGATTCTCCATCATTTAGCATTTTATCTCCTACCAAGTAATATCTCTCCCTTCTCTTCCTCTGCATAGACTGGACTATGAAACACATAACCAGCAATATCTGGCACCGGCATACAACGGAGCCTCACAGAGCAGTTAGAAGATCTGGATTTTGCTGATGATTTGGCACTACTAGCAAACACCCACCTACAGATGCAGGAAAAATCACACAAACTCACAAGGACAACATTCCACATCTTAAACAAAATCTGGAAAACAAAAAACGTATCACTCAAGACCAAACTACAAATCTTCAACTCAAATGCCAAATCCACTCTACTCTATGGAGCCGAAACCTGGAAGATAACCACTAACATACTCAAGAAACTACAGACATTCATTAACTGCCACTAACATACTCAACAAACTACAGACATTCATTAGCTGCTGCCTACGACGCCTCCTGGGAATATACTGGCCCAACACCGTCTCAAACGCCAACCTATGGAAACAATAGAAATTCAAATCAGGAGGAGGAAATGGAATTGGTTAGGTCATACACTCAGAAGACAAAACAAATCTATCACAAAGCAGCTCTAACTTGGAACCCACAAGGCAGGAGGAAGAGAGGAAGACCTAGAACCACCTGGAGAAGAACCACAGCACAGGAGATGAAGGAGGAACGGCCGGCATGGCAACAACTGGAGGGGAGGGCACAAGACCGGAGAGGATGGAGGGGGTTAATCGATGGCCTCTGTTCCTCAGGGATAAAGGCCTAAGAAGCAGAAGTAATATTATCATCATCCTCTCGCTTTAGTCCCTCCCTGCCAGCAGAGGGCGCTCTTTTAGTCCTGTGTGCTGCCTCTTCTGCCTTTCCTGAGTCGTCATCATTACCAGCCTTTATCCAATGAAGTGCGGTGGATCCATGAGTGTGGAATACTGAATTTCTAAAATAAGAGAATGCAGCGCAAACGGCTTCATTCGCCAAGCATTTGGCCACATATGACATTCGATAATCTCTTTCCTGTAACTTTATTTTTTTGGCTATAATACATGTCTCCCACAGTTTAAGCATTTAAGCAAGGTCCCACACTCACAGTACAAACTGCAAACTGAGAGTCGCAATGGGACAGAAGGTCAGAGGTGAAAGGTCACCAGAGTGACATTGTCCTATCTTTAGCATGCAGGCAACATCTGTGAAGGAGTCAAAACAAAAGACCTTTAAGAGGAAAATCTACATTGCACTCGTGACTTTTCATTACCACTCACTCTGTAATTACCACAGCCTTGGCTGTCTCCAGAGAAATTTCACACTTCTCCTTTAATCAAGTTTGAATTATACCTTTTTTTAGTCTCCGCCTATGGCTTGTGCCTCACTGAACTGATCACTGCCAGTGAACTGCACATGGACCTGTCACTCACACGGACCTGTCACTCACCTCCTTATGAGTGTGTGGGCCGTTCCTGGAATCGTCCTACAATTAAATTGCCGTTACAGTAAGTCGTACAAATGGTGTTTTTATTGGTTCACCATAGTATTATATCATATGTGTGGGTACACATGGGCGGTGAAATGAGGACACTTTCAAATCCCCCCCCCACCACCCCAAAAAAGAGATAAAAAAGAAAAGACCAAATAAACCCCACCTCCTGACTGGCGAAGTGGTGACCCAAACAACACTACATTGAGCTTGTTACTCATTAATCCCATCCCGGGTTCTAAGGCTAACCCAGCCACCTTTGTTTTTGAGTCCAAAGGGCATCTTTTACAGTGAATAGGTCTGCTCTCTATGTCTCTCTCTCTCTCTCTCTCTCTCTCTCTCTCTCTCTCTCTCTGTTTGTTTCCCTCTGTGCACCCTCTGCTGTTTCAGTACAAAGCCTCATCATCACAGAAGCCTGCAAGTTCAAGGCCAACATCTCCTGGCTCTTAAACTGTTTTCCTTTGTGACTGTCAGGAACTGAAGTCTGTTCTGTTTTCCTGCCCCCACGAGGCAGAGAAAGACAACAACATCTATCGCGTATCCTTTTATGTGGCTGTTAGTCATGTTTCAGGAAGAACGGATGGCACAAAAGCCTTGTGGTGTGAATAGGGTGCAGATGTATGCAATATCAAATTCAATTCCAGGATGAAGAAACAATCCCACCGGCACCCAGATGGGTTCACGTGAAAGTGGCTGTTAATCTGCCCCAGTAACCGTGGGTTGAACCTTAGCTCCGGCACGAACAAGTTTATCACAGCTTTAGAGATGCTCTGCCTACATCTGGCACATGTGGATGAATGAGTTCAGACATTTAGAATCAAACCTTAAACAGTAAATCCCAAACGGTTCGCCCTGTGGGAACGCGAGCGTTAGCGTGACAGCAGAATTTAATTTTATTAAGCTTTTGTTCATTTGTCACTCACAGAATCTGAAAACAGTTATTTCTTATGTAAAGATGGGTATATCACTTCTGTAAATGGAACTAGGCAGCTTGGTTTGATTAGTACGGTGGGATTCATTTATATGGTATTGGAAGTGATAATACCTGATTTTGTGTTGTTTGTATCCAAATACTAACAGATGGGTGTGTGCCTCTGATGCACTCAGCAGTAGACTCATAAACGTGTGGTACTATAGCAGCGTCATTATGAACTCTGACACTTTGTGACAGTGACATTTTGAATTCTGCCCACTTTGCAGGGATGTGCTTCACAAATAAACGCATGGTCACCTCTTCTGCTGACTCCACTTTCGAGAACCAACAGTCAGAAATGAAGATTTTTTGGGAACCAATCTCACAGAGCTAGAGAGCCTGGGGCGGAGGCTAGTGGTGACGCCTGGGAGGGAGTGAGTCGGCCATCTGCCCTCTGCGTCTCACCGTGAGGTGCACGTCATCTGTCAGCTCTCTCAACAAGCCTCTCTGTGACCCTAGGGCTGGAGCATTACCTACACCCCCTCCTACACACCCCCATTACCTACACCCCCTCCTACACACCCGCATTACCTACACCCCCTCCTACACCCCCGCATTACCTACACCCCTCCTACACACCAGCATTACCTACACCCCCTCCTACACACCAGCATTACCTACACCCCCTCCTACACCCCCTCATTACCTACACCTTCCCCTGCGCCCTCTCTGACCTCATACGCTTCGGCCTTGTGTAAATTTGGAGCGTACAACATGTGAGATAAAGATAGAACTATTCGACTTTCGGCAATCGGTTTGGAAGAGTCACATGAATAACCTCACCCGACCTTATGTCCCATATCCAGCACCCAGGTGTTAGACTCTTAACAGGTGTCAGCAGGAGAATTTACAGTGCCGGCACACCTTAGCTTTAGGTCACCTTTACCTGAGGTGAGCCAGAGGCGTTACAGTGGATTGAACCAGACTTACGCTTGTTTACCAACCCAGATATGATAGTGGGACAGACAGAAGTCCAGGAACATTTAGTAGAAGTAGGCTGTATTTACCTTGTAAAATACAATGAGCAAGAACAGTCTGACTCAATATTCTTCCTGTTCTTACTCAGCCTTTTAAAATATTTCCCAATTGTAGCACGGTACATGTGTCATCATTAGTCCATACCGAAAAGCATGTGAACATTGAACCTCTCTTGACCCGGTTGCCATCTTGTGATTGCCACATTCTTTTGGTTCTTTTTGGTTCCTCCCTAATGGGGAATTACAAAATCTACTACAGTACTCTGGGGTAAGTGGAAACATACTTTAATTTTATTTTTGGGTGAACTGCCCCTTTAAGTTAGTATGGAAAGCATACTGTCAGTTAAGTCACTGCAGAGTAAAATGTTCATTGTTAAGTCAACTCTTACAGAGTGCAAATGGTCCCAATTGGAGTCGTATGTACGCTTGAGTTGAGTTAACACTAGACCTTTTACTGTGTGGTTGGAGTCGTATGTATGCTGTTAGAGTTGGGTTAACACTGGACCTTTTACTGTGCGGTTGGAGTCGTATGTACACTGTTAGAGTTGGGTTAACACTGGACCTTTTACTGAGCGGTTGGAGTCGTATGTACGCTGTTAGAGAACACTGGACCTTTTACTGTGCGGTTGGAGTCGTATGTACGCTGTTAGAGTTGGGTTAACACTGGACCTTTTACTGAGCGGTTCATGGACAGAGGAAAGTGATGCACTATGTAAACATTCCTCATGGGGAGGTTTGGGACAGTACTTGGAGCTGACCCTGGCCATAAACACCATGACCTATGAAACACCAGGATGCTAGTGAAAAACAGCTAAAATGATTTTTACCAGGTTGTTAACTTAATGGTTGGCCCAAACGCAGCCCTTTTCTCCAGGTTGCTTGTTCAGTAAAGGAGCCTGTCCCTCTCAGTTTACCCTCTTCTTTCATGTGGAATACAGTGAACTGAGATTTATTTATTCCGTTTTACACAAGACCATAACTTTCACTCCTCTTTTTATCCCCTTTTGAAAACAGAAATGCAAAAAAAAACCCACTTCCCTGCTGAGGTCAAAGGTTATGGTTCATGGACTTGTGTTTCTGTGAAAGGCTCTTGGGGCAGAGGTCGGGGGATTTTTGTGAATAGCCAAATGAATAGCAGAACCTTGTGTCTCATTTTTCGGGTTAAAGGGCAAAGAGGAAAGGTCAGTAAAGTTCAAAGGTCTTTGAGGCCAGATTCGGTGCCTCTCCAGAGGCAGCTGAGAGTCATAGATTTCAGATCCGTTAAACAGAACACAGCACAGCTTGTGAAGTTAAACCAGCACTACTAAAATGCTTTACATTTTGTGTATATTTATCACAAACCAAAGACCCTGTTTTATTTATTGGCATGACAGACTACAAATATAAACTGGCCAACACATGTGTAATTAAATATGACTTAATATGGAGAAAAACATACATAATTCAAGTATAATCTTCTACTCTCCACTTCTCACATTGAACAACATAAACTTATTAACTGAACCTTAAATACTTAATACTGACGAAACGCAACCACTTTAGATTGAATTTCTTTTAAAAAAGCAGTTTTGGGCTAGGTTCGGGTTTATACTTGTTTTTGCCGCCACAAAAGTGCTGTTTCCGCTTTCTGGTGCCGGGGCTACAGGGCCTCACAACCGTACGGGCAAGTTCCCTGGCGCTCACGCAGAGATATCGGCCCTCACAATGTCACCGCAGGGGTAACAGGAAATGTGCTGCCCTTCTTGAATAAATAAAAAGGTCTGCCCCGGAGTAGGGGTGGGTCACAGGGAGGTTAACAACTTCTTCTTTTATTATTCAAGAGAGAACAGCGAAAACCCAACCCAAACGCGCAAGGAGAGCACACTATCAGCGCAAGGCGTCCCGTCGTTTGATTAAGCCCCCGTGGATAAACTATTACTTAACTTGTTCGCAAAATGATTGACTTCCGTTTGAACTGAACAGTGGCATATCTCGTTAAAATATATATATATAATATATTACCTATATTATCTTGTAAATATGATCACTTCCACTTTGTAATTCAGCTAAGATAATATTTTAAATGCATTCATTGCGTTGATAGTTTCTCTTTTCCGGATTGGATTATGGGGACTTAATCCCCAGTAAAGTGCGAATAGTTTTCATAGATTTCCTTTTTTTTTTTTTTTTTGTGAAATAGAAAAGCTTCTTGACATCAGATCCGACAATGACTGGAGCTTTCGGATCAGGGCAGCAAGGCCACTGGCCCTTTAAGAATGGCGTTCACGCAGAGGAGGGGAGGAGTGTATATTGCATTGCAGAGTGCCGGGGATACCTCGAATAAACAATTCCGTCAGACCCGACTGCTGGGCGCGGAGCTCAATTGCTTCGTTTCTACACGGAGATGTTTCCATAGCTTTTACCGGTCCACTATAATTTATATCGACATCGTCGAAAGAAAACAATATATTAGGTCTACCGAAGGATTTCGCTCGCTTGGAAAGATGCACCGTATGTTTCTACGAAGCGCTGTGATACATTCGAGCAGGTACGTGTGAAAATGATAACAGGATGCAAACTGTAAAATAACGAGGTATAAACCGGGGATGTGATTAATATATTTCACTGTGTCGTGTGTCCCGGTTTAAGTGTTTGGCCGACATTTGCTGTGTTTAATTATGTTGTGTTATACAGCGGGGTGAACCTGCATGTAGCAGGAGTGGGATTGTGTGTTAGCCCGTGGCGTGAACGCGAACGCAGATTCCATTTTGTTTCATTTTATCAATATAATTTTGCGTTCTTATCAGCTACGGGTCTCTCACATGACTGCGCCGCTGGAGTAGCCGATATATTCCAGAATTGTTTAATCAGAACTATGTCCACTAATACAAAATTAAAATATTGAACAAAATATTAAAATGGAGCAAGTCTGCGTGTGCTTGTTTAGTCTACCGTGCTTGTTGACAATTTATTGCGATCTGTTTTTTATTGTATATCCGTTAAGTGGGTTGGATTAATGCAGAATCCTGTCGCCTACCATTTGACGACATTTGACCGTTGGAAGAAGGGTCTAAATAATAATAATAATAATAATAATAATAATAATAATAATAATAATAATATCTTTATTAAATTTTTATTATTTATGACGATCACTATTCTTATCATTCGGCCCTATTTGTTTTTAATAACATGCTTCGTTTGTGTCTAGCATCTGACCTGCTCGTGCCAGCAGGCTAAAGATTTGGCATGGATTCTGCAGACTGGCTTGATCTGCATTGCCATCCTACCGTGAAAGGATTCACAGAATTAGCTCCTGCTTATTTACTTTTTCTATGCATCTTAATGGTATTTGATTTAAAAAAGAGTTGCAGATGTATCGCCTGCTTCCATGAAGCTGTTTGGGAGTGTGTCTCGTTTTGGCACCGGAGATCAATGACGGACAGAAATGTCTGTAAAAGGCACTGTCCAATTCGATGACCTGGTTGTCTGTTTGGTGCCATCACCCCGAATAATGTCGCCATTTATAGTTCATCATCCGCAACGTCTTTTTTCCTCTTTTCTGTTGCCATATTGTGAAATAAGTTGAACGAGCAACATGAAATGTGATGAAGTTAAGCCAATGTGGAGTAACGACAGTTGTTTTGAATGGCCCTGCCACTGCTACATGCGAGTGTGCTGATGACAAAGAAATATGGATTTTTGGATTTGTGGGGTCGGGAGTGATTATGTTGTGGTCTTCGGCTGTCGGTCAATGGTCGAACTGAAGAAGGCGAAGGTCCGGGTCAAAAGGCTAGAAGGAGGCCCTGGGGACCAGGTTCCCACACCTCTTTTTGTTGGTTCAGGTGCATCAAATGAGAGTTCCAATTCCCCCTTCATAACACCGCAGCACCTGCTCTGTATCAATCACTCCTGGCGAAAGAGCTTCTTTTTGTGTACTTTGTCATGCACTTGGCTCCACCCATTTCCCGTTGACCTGCTATATGGCGTCA
The DNA here is from genome assembly GCF_963514075.1 of Conger conger. NCBI lineage: Eukaryota > Metazoa > Chordata > Actinopteri > Anguilliformes > Congridae > Conger > Conger conger. Next base: position 46,192,298 of record NC_083772.1, on the reverse strand, counting down.
TTCGTAGTTTTTCTGTCTATGTATTACTAAACTAGAAACTGCGTGTAAAACACAAATACTATATGTGTTCGTTTGGAAGTCATGCAGTGAATTAGATGAGAGGTCAAAAGCAGACATTTTGCCACCACTGGTCAAATTCCATGTTTTTTTTGTTAGTTTTTTTGTACTTCCAACTGAAAATAAGTTAAAACAACCTCTGCAGGGTGCAAACTTCAACACTTTGATGCAATTTTTTTTGTATCTCTTAGCTGCCGTATTCAACAGTTACAAAACTATACAACTATACTGCAAAAGTGTAGGCACCCTTCCAGTGATTCATTGATTCTTTTTAAAAATGGGTCTCAAAATTTGATTGACTCGTTATGCCTTAATTTCCAGCTATGTCAGGTATGTAAAGCAAAACCCACATATCATGCAAATGACTTGCAGAAGAGTTTAGTCTTACTGAAGTTGTGGGGCAACATCAATACACAACTGTGTAGTGTTGCTTATACAAAAAATGCATTGCGTGGGAGAGTTGTTGGAAGGAAACCTTTCCTACAGTACAATGTCATCACAAACGTTAAAAGTGTTGTGGAGTGCGCAACACAACAGTTGGATAAGCCTAAGCCTTGGATAAGTCTTTTTGGAACAAATGCTGTGGACTGATTAAATAAAAAAATAGCATGCTTTGGCAATAACCTCCAAGGATGTATTTGGAGAAGAGAGCACCTTGCCTACCTTTAAGGACAGGGGTGTGTCTTCCATTAAGGACAGGGGTGGGTGTTCTCCATTAAGGACAGGGGTGCCTCTTCTCCAAGAAGGACAGGGGTGAGTCTTCCATTAAAGACAGGAGTGGGTCTTTTGGGTTGTGTGGCAGCCAGTGGCACTGCAAACATGTCACCGGAAGGAGGACTGGATTCAACTAAATACCAATAAATCCTATACCTACAGAGTCGGTGGAGACATTAAAGTTGAAAAGAGTTTAGATATTCCAAAAAGATGATGATGATGATGATGATCCAAAATGTATGTCAAAATCAACAATTAACTTAACATAAAGGCCTTCACAGTCCCCAGACTGAAATATGACTGAAAATCTGAGGGGAGATTTCAGACATGCAGTGACTGCATACAAGAAGACCTAATAATATTTCTGAACTAGAAAACATGCCACATTCCCAGTTACATTCAGCAAGTAAAAAGTAATTCATAGAAATATGTCATGTTTAATGTTTGTTGCCTGCTGAACTTGTTTAAATGTCTTTTCACAAAGAAAGTTAACAAAGCAAAATGACATTTGACCAGTGGTGCCTATACTTTTGCACATGACTGTAGAGTCAGCTCCAGAGTGAGGAGTCTGCTGCCTCACTGGCCTTGCCACTCCTTTCATCCTCATGTTTAGATACAGTTTGAATTAACAGTGAACCTTAACACACCTGTCCAACAAACATTTGAGCAGCCAATTCTCCAGCTACTTGGAGTGCAGAGCCACTGTCCAAATACTTACATGTGTGTATGTGTATGAGTGATTGTGTGTGATTGTGTGTGATTGTGTGTGATTGTGTGTGATTGTGTGTGATTGTGTGTGATTGTGTGTGATTGTGTGTGATTGTGTGTGATTGTGTGTGTGAGTGTTGAGTGTATGAGTGTGCGTTCCATTACACCAGACAAGCTCAGTAAAGCATAGAAAAGTATTTGAATTCCAGGGGGAGACTGACTGACTCACTGACTGACTGACTGACTGACTGAAACAGTGTTGTGAACGGTTTCTGTTCATTAAACACATGAAAAGTTAAGCTACAGTAAAGAACGGTTTTACTGCTGTAATTACTGCTGACCATCTAAGTACATCGAGCACAGTGAATTTAATTCTCCGTTTTGCTTTGTAAAGCGTTTGTGTCCTGTGCCATTTTAATATGGCAGTGTTGTGAGAGGGGACACAGGTGATGCCCTGAACAGGTGTTGGAGGCCACATCCTGTTGCATTGCACCATATGGTTGGCGGGAAGTTTTGTTAACGGAAAGGTGCAATAAACACAACCAGGTGACGCCACATCTGCGTCATAACACTGTTTATCTGCACTTTACTTGATCAGGGAAGGGCACTGATTGGGTTTGCTGTCTGCATGCTGAAGAGAGCAGCAGCTGGAATCAGTCTGGATACCAAGTTTAGGTCTGTCTTCATACAGACATTGAAGCAAACCTGGAGTAAGAATGAATTCTTATCTTAAGGGGAACTCCACCGTTAGAATGAACGTGTACTTGTGGAGGAGTAGCTGCCAGCTCTCTGCCTGCAGCGGGGGCAGAGGCACAGCCCTGTGCATGGTGCAGGTGCAGTGGGTCAGTAGGCCGGGTACATCCATGGGCCAGGTGAAGACAGGCACCGGCTGCCACCCCTCCTGAGGGGGCTGGGTGAGGTAAGGCTAGGTAAGCGCTAGGTAAACGCTAGGTAAGGCTAGGTAAACGCTAGGTAAGCGCTAGGTAAGCGCTAGGTAAGCGCTAGGTAAGCGCTAGGTAAACGCTAGGTAAACGCTAGGTAAGCGCTAGGTAAGCGCCAGGTAGCAACACTTTAGTGGTCAGAGAATGGTGAGCGTTGTTCGGCTGTGTTCTCCTCATTGTCATGTCATCATATGTTACTACTTGGCTGGGGAGAGGGGAGGCAGCATTACTAGCCTTTAAAGAAAGTTTATGTGTTGAGTTTAGTTCATTTTGCTGCCAAAGTTCTAATAAAAAGGAAATGCCTCATCGGAAGTCATTTCGGACATGGACACGACTTGTGGAATATTTGGTTATTGTGATGAATCCGGCAAGAACAACATTTTATAGAATACCGGTTGTGAGAGAACGGGGAAGAGAAGACGGGCGGAATGTATGGCTGATGGATATTTTCCACATCTGCACATTTCAATGAATGTTACAAAAATTTCACACGCTTCTTCAATCATTGCTGTTTGTGTGGCTTTTCTCAACGATGCGGCAACAGCGAAATGCAGCGTACTGCACGCGGAGAGGGGTGTGGCCTATACTGGCCGACTGCTTGACAAGTGCTGGTGTGAGAATGTGGTCTGGTGGGCTGTCCGTGTGTCATTCCTGCTGGTCTGGTGGGCTGTCCACAGCGCTGCTCCTTCCTCTGGAGAAACTCTGAGTAAACGGTGGACATTCTATCAATATCTCTCCAGGTTAGCAGGTGTTTGGAGTGAAAAGCCATGATGGATTTGGTATGCTGGACCCTTGCCATGATAAGGAAACCGACTTTACCCTGATTCGTTGCATGGATTTTAACGCTTTCAAATGGTGTGTCGTGTGACCATATTGATTGAAAATTTGACCATGGTAAAAGGGAATGAGTTGGTATTAACCCATTGGGCTGGTGGGACTTTAGAGGTGTATGAATAAGTATCTCTGTGTAAATGGGAGATGAGTGTTGAGCGGGCTGTGTTTCTGAAGGAAATGCAAAGTGTGATTGCTCTGTCAGAAGACACCGTGCCTCGAGACCGTTGCCAGGTAATGAACTTTGGCAATAAGTTCCAAATAGAATGTTGTCTGAGGACCGTATTGATATGATTTATAGCAATTGGCCACACCCCCTTGGCCTTAAAAAGCATTGCGTCATCCGTCATGCCCACTTGGGCTGATTTGACCAAACGTGGCATTTTGAGTAATGTGTCCCACTTTCATTTAATTTAGTCGTTCGGTTTTCGGAATTCAGAATTCATTTGTAGTGCTGCTATTGGCCGAATTCAAATCCCTTTTGTTGTAGTGTGGGGAGTGTCCTCTAAGCTTTACGCTTTATGATGGTGGTGCAAAACGTCAGAGTTATGACCGATATTTTCATTGGCCTATTTCAGAATCATTGCTAAATGGTAGCCATGTTTTTTTTATCCATTTGGGCGGTTTCTATGTATGTATCTATTAGTGTCTCTTGATCCAATGAAGGTATGCAGCAAATTTGATGCAGATAATCCACAAACAAGGGGAAAAACTATTTTTCCAAAAATTCAAAATGGTGGAAAGGCCTTACAGATGGACTTCAGTAGTTTCATTTGAAGGTCTGTAGAGCTCATTCAGGAGATTGTGTACGTGTAAGTGTAAAAAGTGTAAGATTTGGACCTTTAATTGTAGCGCCACCTAGTGGCCAATTGGGATTATATTGAATGGGCTCCTAATGGCCAATTACCTGACCAAACCCCAAAGTCTTCTTCATCTCACAGAATTACTATCAGGAATTTATGCCATTAATTCATGGGACTTTTTAAAGAATAGCATTAAGCGTCTGGGAAGCTGTTCAGAGTTTAGTAACCATGTGTTCCCTGTCACTCAATCTCACTACCACAAGCAGCCTCTTTACCAACATCCTCTCTTCCAGATACTACTGTGGAACTGGGAGTGAAACTTGCCAGTGTACTTGCAGACTAGCGTTACGTAAATTGATTGCCGTTTAGGGGTTACATGTAAATTAGTATTTTTAATCAGAAGGCTGTGCATTTTTCACAGGCAGTATAAAAAAACAAGCTAGCTTTGCTGTGTTGAAACTGGGTTTGATTCGGTCTGTCTGGCCTGAATTGAAAGAAGGCACGCATCCCTGCATAGACTGTCACAGCCAGTCTTATTTTGGCTTAACTGCCCCTTCTGGGGGCAGGAAGGTAAAGGTCAGAGCCGTGAGTCACCGAGCTCTCAGGTCTGACGGGTGGATGTTTATTTTTCATTTTTCCCTCCATCCTATTTTTAAAATGGTTTTTAAACATGTTTAGGCCTGTTATTCAACGGTGTCTTAATTTAACCGGGTTATATGGAGCGAGCCCTGTGGAGTGCGGGGGGGGAGACTGTAAGTGAAATGCCGGTCGTGCCCGGAGACGTGCGTGGGCTGACCGCGAGGGGGGGGGGTGTGGGGGGTGTGCCAGCGTGGGCTGACGGCGAGGGGGGGGGCGTGGGGGGGCGTGATGCGGGGACGGGAGGGAGTGATGTCCCGGCCTCGTCGGGTCTCAGGTGGTGCACAGCTCCGTGTAGAGCTCCGTGCACAGCTCCGTGCACAGCTCCGTGCACAGCTCCGTGCACAGCTCCGTGTAGAGCTCCATGTAGAGCTCCGTGCACAGCTCCGTGCACAGCTCCGTGTAGAGCTTCGTGCACAGCTCCGTGCACAGCTCCGTGTAGAGCTCCGTTATGTTACAGTGCCCGTCCTTCACAACTTCTGAGCACGGCGTCCTCTCCACAACCTTCACCGCTCCAGAGAGGGGCCCGCGTCTGGCACGGCAAGAACGAGAGAGGAGAGGGAGAACGAGGGAGGAGAGAACAAGGGAGGAGAGGGGGAGAACGAGGGAGGAGGGAGAGAACAAGGGAGGGAGAGAAGGGGCAGGAGAGGGAGAGAGGAGGAGAGTGAACGGGAGAGAGAGAGCGAGAGAGAGAGACTTCATCCTTACGTAATGATTTTAGTTTAATGCAGGAACCTGACACCGCATACATTCAGTACTTGGCCTTAGACGAGACGACTTTGGGGGGGTGGGGGGCAGTGGGGGGGGGGCAAGAGGTGGGTTAGAGATCCTGGCTTAATTATATCTTTCTCTTTTAAAAGCTTTTTAAAAATTACATTTGCCAAGCAATTAACTAAAAGGGGGTTTTTTTGAGAAAGAGTGCACGCCAGCCCGGCGAGATTGATGCGCGGGGGGGCGCCATGGCGATGGCAGCGCGGCGCTCCGGGCGGGGGGCGGATTTACGGCGGGCGCGGGCGGGCCCCCTCTCCCAGACACACTGCAGGGGCTCAGCCCCCGTGCTGCAGGGAGGCCAATACCTGCCCTTCATACGGCATTGCAGGGTAGAAATTACATGCGTTTATGATATTTATTGTTCTCCACTTGTGCCTAGATGGCTTTATATCAGGGGTTCCCAAATATATTTCTGATGTGACCCCAAATTAGCAACATCCTTTACCCGTGACTATATATATATACAGTAGCCTCTCATTCATTATTGCTTTCTTATAGTTGAGTTCAACATGTAGTAGCCTACATGCTGAGATGTTAAAGAGACACAAAATTTACATTCCTGTACCTTTTTTCCCCGAAACAATTTCAGGTGACCCCCATTCTCAAATCCGGCATCCCCACATGGGGTCCCGACCCAAAGTTTGGTAACTGCTGCAGTATATATAAACGCTACAGGAGGTCATTTCACACTCCGAACGGTCAAGAGAGGAATTACAGCAACAACCACAACACTGTTTGTCCCTCCCCCTTCTCTGTGAACTCGCTGACGTTGAACCCCCCCCCCACGCCATTGGCTGTGGCAATTAGATGATAGGAGGGGATTTAAAATGGTCTTGTAACAATGTTTTAACAAAAAATCTTTCTCCGAGTGCCCCTGCTGTTTGGATATGTGTTCTTCACACATATCCAAAGGCTTCCTTAAACGGTGAAGGGAACATCGCTGGAGCCCAAGACTCTTTGTTCTCATCAGACTGCGTGGGACACCACACCTCCGCTGTCACTGATAACGGTCTGCACTAGTCAGGTTCCTGGGTCAGCTTCAAGGGTTGCCCCAAAAGCCTTATCTGGAGGCGCTAGATAACACCCATACCTCCTGCAAAATGACCATCTTTTCTCCCCCCAGGTGAGTTCCTGTGCCCCAATGGCTGGTTCCACATCATTTCACCCCTGACATCCTGTCCTCACCCCTATTGGGGTGACATCCTAACCCCCTGACAAAGTTGCACCCTGTTCTACAGTCACCGCTTGAAATGCTTTTTTGAATTTATTTATTGTTTTAAAGAAACTAAATTTGAATGAGAGGCACCATGTGCTCTGTGGAGTTTTATAGGGTATTGAGAATGCGAGTTCTTGAGGGGCTGTGCTTACAGGTAACCGGATGCTTCTAACAGCGCCCATCTAATTAGTGCATCGCTTATCCAAAGCCACACAGGCTTAAGGCAGATCAGCCGCTAAGCTCCAGGTCTGTCGCCACCGGCTCACCTTATACGTCCCTCACCGAAGCCCCTGGGACGTCCCGCTGGCCAACAGTGACCCACACAGAGGTACCAGGGTTAACCGTGCCATCCTCTCCTTGCTGTTTAACAGTTTTGCCGGACTGTACAGCTTGTGCCTTTAAAGGAAAGCACCAACATTTTAGGAAATATACCTTCTTTCCAACTTACCCTGACTTAGATTTTTTTATTTTAATTTGTGTGCAGTCACTGGCTCAATTTCCATGTTAGCATAACACGTAATGCTAACATGGAAACTGAGCCAGTGAATGCACAAAAGTGAAAATGAACCGTCCCGAGTAAGTCGGAAAAGGTATATTTCCTGAAATGTTGGTGTTTTGCTTTGATCAAATTGCCAGTGCATATAGTGTTCAATAACGACAAAATGATTCCACATCTCTTCCACTCATGTGGGGTAGCATGATGGTCGCATTTTGCGAGGGGGAAGAGGTTGAGATGTATTAATTGCGGTGATTGCACCACTTGTTCAAAAAGTTAGCCTGGAGCCCTGTTCCCCCAAAGCTAAAATGGAAAAAATGGCATTTGTCAGTAAAACGAATTCACATACTGGGAACACAAGAGTGACGATGATTTTAGAATCCCATTATGAAAATTCTGGTGTAGGCAGATTCCAAAAAGACGTCCCTCACATTACTTAAAAACTGAATGATTTTTGTAGAGTGTTGATGATATTTTTTTGTTTTGCTCCGATCGCTTCAGCAGAAATGTGCCGATGGTCATTATTTTAAATGTAGCATGTTGGGAATCTCCTCAAAGTTTCCTTGGTTGTTTGGTGGTTTTGGATATGTAAATATTTTCCCTCACACTCCACAGATGAGAGTAAGCTGTTTTCGCTTACGGTATTAAAGGTCAGTACATGTCGGTCGGGGATGTCACTTATTGACACTGCAGACAGTTTTAAGGGAAGTCAGGCTCTCTCTTAAAGACCTGAGGGCCTGACTCATCTGGTGCTGCACATGGAAACCTGTCATATTTTGCATTCTTATGATGAATGTGTCAAAGGACGGGTTTCGTGGTAAGAACTGGTATCTGAACCACGGTGATGATTCATGTTAACTCCAAGCTTAATTCTTCTAAAAAGGGAAATAGTATTATTTTTGGAGAAACGGTGTGGGCCTAGTTCTTGAAGAGGGCGTTAATGCAGATTATGGGTGGTACAGAGCAGTATGTGGTACTCCTACACACTTTCTCACTTGCGTAACTTTTGGGTGCCCTTTCTGGAACGGGCTGTGCTGGCCCAGAATCGCACTGTGGGGGGGTGGGTTGCTGGGCAACAGTGGAATCCCCTGCCCAGAGAGACTGTGGCCATGGCCTGTCAGACCGCTGCTCCACTTTCTGAGAGGAAGTCGGGTCACTGGTTTCTTCTTCATATGAATGTCTGCCTTTATCAACAAGGCTTGATGCTTCTCATTCACCAATTCACACACACACTCACGGCGATTGGCTGCCATGGTTAGGTGTGGTGACACTTTGACACACCCAGGGCGGGATCGAACCGACAACCCTCAGGCTGCCAGAGGAGTGCTCTTACCTCTTGAGCCTGTGTCGCCTCATGCCACTGGTTTGTGCCTGTGAGATGGGTAGATAGACAGAAAGATGGCACTTCTCCAACTCGGAGCACTTTATGGTGAGGGGAACCTCACGCCCACCACACCATCAGGTGAGGTGGAGAGGGAGAGAACAATTTTTTAGGCTATTAAGTCAGGGTATGATTTGGTGGCAATTTGAAAGAGCCAGGGTTGGGAATTCAGCCAGGACACCGGGGAACCCCCTGCTCTTTGAGAAGAGTCTCGTGGGATCTTTAATGGCCGCAGCGAGTCAGGACCTCAGTTTAACGTCGGGCCCGGTGTAGAGATGTGTAAAGAAGAGCAGAAATGCGCCGTTCACTTTCTGTCAAGCACAGCTTTTGGATGCCAAGCAGGACGTAAGAACGACCATACATAGTTAACCACCTTATAATTGTCATTGTGCTTCCTGCCCTCTTCTACGCTTGGCCTCTCTCTGGACCAGTCTCTGTATACCCCCACAGTGCGGTGCTCTCAGTGCGGTGCTCACAGTGCGGTGCTCACAGTGCGGTGCTCAGTGCGGTGCTCAGTGCGGTGCTCAGTGCGGTGCTCGCGGTGCGGTGCTCACGGTGCGGTGCTCACATTGCGGTGCTCACAGTGCGGTGCTCACAGTGCGGTGCTCACAGTGCGGTGCTCAGTGCGGTGCTCTCAGTGCGGTGCTCACAGTGCGAGCCTCTGAACCTCCCTGCACGGCACAGAGATATCTCTCAGTGCGTCAGGCTGTAGGCGTCGTGTCAAACTGGAACGAGCCAAAAAAAAGAGGAGCCTAGCTCTTTCCACTTAATCTCTTCTCCCGTCTTATTTCCCGTCAGTCCTGCGGTAAATTTGGCGGCTGATTTAAGGCGCAGTGGAACAGCGCGTGTACAGGTGGGCTTTTAGCGCGTCTATGGTAACGTGATTGTAGCGGGCGCTCGCGGGTCTGGGAGCTCGGACACGCTGGGCCCCAGGCTTTCGTCCGTTATCGCTCTCGGTTCAAGGTTGTTATCCAATTTGGAAGTCGCACCAAGGTCAGGCTGGGAGTTTAATAAGCGGCCGTGTCAGGCCTGGAGACATGCAGTCCCCTCTAAGCCAGTGATTTGGGTTAATTATGAGCAGTGTGCGGCCCGGTGCAGCGTGGAGCGCAGAGAGGGAGCTCCCCCTGCCCAGCACACAGGGTCTCTCTCTCCCTGTACCGTGTAAAAACCGGAGAACCTGAGGAGGCTCGCCCAGCTCTCTGCAGGCTGCTCTCTCTGCAGGCTGCTCTCTCTGCAGGCTGCTCTCTCTGCAGGCCGCTCTCTCTGACCTTTACGGTGTATTGAGAGGAGGCTCTCGGCCCGCCCAGGCTGATGTCGGTGGAGTCATTGGACAGTGAAACGTTTTCCTCTTTCTGCCTCCCCTCGTCTTGAACGGGGAGAAATGCGTCTTCCTGTCTTCATGGACGGTTGCTGATTGGGAGACTTCTCCAGGCTGGATGGAGGGAGGCATCTGAGTTAGTGGAGGACGGTGGTTTAATGGGTAATGTTTTGTCAACTTTAAAATCAACTTGTTTCACAAGTCGGTGATAGAATTTGGTCCTTCCATTTTGGTTCTCACGAGGCCTCCCAGAGTACCTCTGTGTTTGGTTATTTTTCTCACCGTTGGTGTTAATCATTAACAGACCGCTCTGACTCGATCGGTGTATGTAAGGCGCGGCGCTGCGGATAATGAAATCAGCACAACGTGCGTCCAGCATTATTTGCCTCCGGCGGGGCAAGTTTTATTTATTTATTTTAACGCCATTACGCGCGCTGTGATGCGAGGCGTAGTAATTGCCCTGGCAGCTACTGCCACTGCGGTGATGAGTTATTAACAGTCATGTGAAATTTGCTGACCTTATAAACTTTATCTACGCGCTGGCAGATGCGTCCAGCAGGCTGAGTTTGCATGGTAAATCACTGGAACGTGTAACGGGAGAGACGCAGGAAGGCTTAACGATGAGCACAGGACATTCAGACCGTGCAGACTTCCACTTCCACCCGCAGTCTGGAGCGAGTCTGGCCCTGCCTCAGGCCCGGTCTCTGTGCTGCCTCAGGCCCGGTCTCTGTGCTGCCTCAGGCCCGGTCTCTGTGCTGCCTCAGGCCCGGTCACTGTGCTGCCTCAGGCCCGGTCTCTGTCTCTGGCGCTGCCTCAGGCCCGGTCTCTGTGCTGCCTCAGGCCCGGTCTCTGTGCTGCCTCAGGCCCGGTCTCTGTCTCTGTGCTGCCTCAGGCCCGGTCTCTGTCTCTGTGCTGCCTCAGGCCCGGTCTCTGTGCTGCCTCAGGCCCGGTCTCTGTGCTGCCTCAGGCCCGGTCTCTGTCTCTGTGCTGCCTCAGGCCCGGTCTCTGTCTCTGTGCTGCCTCAGGCCCGGTCTCTGTCTCTGTGCTGCCTCAGGCCCGGTCTCTGTGCTGCCTCAGGCCCGGTCTCTGGTGCTGCCTCAGGCCCGGTCTCTGTCTCTGGTGCTGCCTCAGGCCCGGTCTCTGGTGCTGCCTCAGGCCCGGTCTCTGGTGCTGCCTCAGGCCCGGTCTCTGTCTCTGTGCTGCCTCAGGCCCGGTCTCTGTCTCTGGTGCTGCCTCAGGCCCGGTCTCTGTCTCTGTGCTGCCTCAGGCCCGGTCTCTGTCTCTGTGCTGCCTCAGGCCCGGTCTCTGTCTCTGTGCTGCCTCAGGCCCGGTCTCTGTCTCTGTGCTGCCTCAGGCCCGGTCTCTGTGCTGCCTCAGGCCCGGTCTCTGTCTCTGGTGCTGCCTCAGGCCCGGTCTCTGTCTCTGTGCTGCCTCAGGCCCGGTCTCTGTCTCTGTGCTGCCTCAGGCCCGGTCTCTGTGCTGCCTCAGGCCCGGTCTCTGTCTCTGGTGCTGCCTCAGGCCCGGTCTCTGTCTCTGTGCTGCCTCAGGCCCGGTCTCTGTCTCTGTGCTGCCTCAGGCCCGGTCTCTGTGCTGCCTCAGGCCCGGTCTCTGTCTCTGTGCTGCCTCAGGCCCGGTCTCTGTCTCTGGTGCTGCCTCAGGCCCGGTCTCTGTCTCTGTGCTGCCTCAGGCCCGGTCTCTGTCTCTGTGCTGCCTCAGGCCCGGTCTCTGTGCTGCCTCAGGCCCGGTCTCTGTCTCTGGTGCTGCCTCAGGCCCGGTCTCTGTCTCTGTGCTGCCTCAGGCCCGGTCTCTGTGCTGCCTCAGGCCCGGTCTCTGTCTCTGGTGCTGCCTCAGGCCCGGTCTCTGTGCTGCCTCAGGCCCGGTCTCTGTCTCTGGTGCTGCCTCAGGCCCGGTCTCTGTCTCTGTGCTGCCTCAGGCCCGGTCTCTGTCTCTGTGCTGCCTCAGGCCCGGTCTCTGTGCTGCCTCAGGCCCGGTCTCTGTCTCTGTGCTGCCTCAGGCCCGGTCTCTGTGCTGCCTCAGGCCCGGTCTCTGGTGCTGCCTCAGGCCCGGTCTCTGTCTCTGTGCTGCCTCAGGCCCGGTCTCTGTGCTGCCTCAGGCCCGGTCTCTGTGCTGCCTCAGGCCCGGTCTCTGTCTCTGTGCTGCCTCAGGCCCGGTCTCTGGCGCTGCCTCAGGCCCGGTCTCTGTGCTGCCTCAGGCCCGGTCTCTGTCTCTGTGCTGCCTCAGGCCCGGTCTCTGGCGCTGCCTCAGGCCCGGTCTCTGTCTCTGGTGCTGCCTCAGGCCCGGTCTCTGTCTCTGTGCTGCCTCAGGCCCGGTCTCTGTCTCTGTGCTGCCTCAGGCCCGGTCTCTGGCGCTGCCTCAGGCCCGGTCTCTGTGCTGCTCGTTCCGGCAGGCACGGGCGGACGTTCCACACCTTACGGACATGTCCTCATGTCAGTGCCAGGTGAGCTTTGAATATCGTAACTGTGCCATCATGTTCTGCTGGGTTCACGTGTGAACACTGCAGTTCTGTAGGCTTAGATGGTGCCCATGTCATGACCGATAATGAAACGTAATGTATGGTAATTGTCTCATTGTCCAATTTTCCGTGCTTTTTAAAGGGTAAGCACCAGATATTTTTTTAAATCAAATATAACGGCTAAATGGAAGAAGCTGTCCTATTTTATGATTCACAATGTTTAAAAACATAATTTTATTGTCAATTTAAGTCAAGAAATAGGCCCAAAGAGATGTTCTGTTTGTCTTCAGAATGCACAAGTACGCCAAGCATTCCTCTTTCCTCCCCACAGCTGCTCGCTAGCTTAGCTGGAGCCAATCGTTAACTTGCCGTTTCGTAAGTTAGATTTGTGAATAATGGTTTAATGTAGCTGCGTAACATTACTAGTGGGCCAACGTCAATGATCTCAATGTGATATTGATGTGCTGCAGATGGAAGACACGATCGCTTGGCTTAGCGAGAGAAATTACCTGCACCTTCCAGCATAGCCAGAGTTAGTTACGGGTTTACGGTAAGTAAAAAATAAAAACAGAAAAACAGGATCTTGGTTGTTTTTTTTACATACAGAACTATCAAATAACCATTTATCCATCTGCTGTGCACCCCACTGACGGATTAGTAGTCATTGGTCAATTAATTTCTGAATCTAGCTGTAGCTCTTGCCATTGATAGAGCTTACGCAGTTAGCATGTAGCCCGTAGAATATCTTTGTACTTTTTGGGGGGAGGGGATTGACCTTCTCACATGGGTAATGTATAACACTCATAGGTAACATAGCTAAAAAGTGAATTAGGATTTTATGTTGTTCATATAGCAGAGCTGTATATGTTCCACCTGTAACGGCACACACAAATAAGTAATGTTCCGGCGTGTTTCCATCAGCAGTGATCAATTGGTCACATTTTAAGCCCTACTAACAACCTCAGCTTAGTTCAGTGGAAAAACCCAGAAAATAAAAATTTGTGGTCTAATATCTAATGTTATTACCCTTTAACTGATTCATTTGTGAAATATGGAAGTTTTGTTGAGCCACTCAAAGATTGAGTTGGCTTGTTGGCAAGCATTGGCTTTGAGTTAAGTTTGATGAATTAAGATGGTGCCTTGCTTGTTCAACAAATCCCGCAGAGTTCAAAGTATTTCCAAATAGCCCAAATAGCTACATGAAAAAATAGTTATTTTTTTCCATGTAGCCTGAGAGCACTCAATCTGAATAAAATGGTGAGCTAATTGTATGCGATGGATATTGCAGAATCGGCGTGTTGGATGAAAGGTTCAAATGACACACACTTGATATGAGTTTAGCTGAAAGTTGAGGGTGTAGAGCCCTAGCCTGTCTGTGAGAGCTTCAGGTCCTAAATGGACCGAGGGGCTGAAGCTGAAAGCAGACGGTTTAAATTGCCGCAGGGACAGCACTGAGCCTTGATGGAGGCTCTTGACCCAAACCACTTCTGGCATTGTCCTGCTGTACAGCAGTAAAAAACATGAGCCGTGCCGATTCCTCCACAGAGGAGGTTTATACCAGGCTGGGGTGAGCGGTGCAGAGAACGCGGAGTGTGTCCCGGTCGACAGGGTGTTCCAGGAAGAGACTCGCCAGTGAAGGAATGGGGGGGGGAAGAAATAGTTTGTATGGCACTTGAGCGGTGAGTCACAGCAGAACGCATTTAGACCCTCCCTGCATAACCCCACCCCAACCCTCCGTAGCCCTGTTTCTGTCACGGTCCTGTCCGCCACATGGCCGTCTAACTTCTGCTTCTGATGAAAGCAGACCCTTCGGCATTTAAGCGGCATCGCCAAGTGGTTTCTCCCTCTTGAAATGCCGGTCTTTCAGGTCTGTGAACCAGCATTAGCTGGTCGCTGGCAGGTCAGAATCGCCTGCTTCCTGCAGAATGGCTGAAGGTGCTGTGCATTTGGAATGCGGCTTGCCTCTCTTTTCCTAGGCTGTTTAAATGGCAGAGAAAATCTATAGGTTTTCACCCGTCAGATTTTTTTGATTTAATTTTACAAATTGTTTATTCATTATTCGAAGCAACGATTTTCAACTCTTCTGACTCTTGCGCTTGCAAAATGCACTTTAATCGTGAGCGTTTTTAGGTTTGGCAGGGCCAGCCTTGGGCTCAGAGCGCCCTTGGGCTCCGCTTCAGCTCGTTGCGTTGGCCAGACTGCTGGGTCTCGCCAGGCCCCCTTTCCCGCCTTTCCCCCCCAACCTTCTGACCCCGGTCGCCGGGCGCTGACCTCGTCGATTAGTCAGAGATTAGGCCTGACCTACAAACATTTCTCCAGCCTGGAATAAGGGCAGAGATCTAATTAACCTGGCTCTGCTTTGTCACTCCTCCCCCGGCCCCCCCCCCACCACGTATTTAACTGATTAGGCCCTGGCCCATTCACTCATCGCTGATACAGTGGCTCAGGGCGGGGCTGACCGTTCGGCTAATCTTCGCCAGTGCCCAAGGTCGGTTTAGGCTGGTCCAACTGCCGTTTGCCTCAAGGGCAACCAAAAAAGTATTTGGCAGACGCTCTTATCCAGAGCAACATATAGTTGATTAGACTAAACAGGAGACAATCCTCCCCTGGAGCAATGCAAGGTTAAGGTCCTTGCTCAAGGGCCCAAGGGCTGTGCGGATCTTATTGTGGCTACACCGGGGATCGAACCAACAACCTAGCGGGTCCCAGTCCTACAGGGTCCTGTACTTTAACCACTATGCTACAGGGTCCTGTACCTTAACCACTACGCTACAGGGTCATGTACCTTAACCACTACGCTACAGGGTCATGTACCTTAACCACTACGCTACAGGGTCATGTACCTTAACCACTACGCTACAGGGTCATGTACCTTAACCACTACGCTACAGGGTCATGTACCTTAACCACTATGCTACAGGGTCCTGTACCTTAACCACTATGCTACAGGGTCATGTACCTTAACCACTACGCTACAGGGTCATGTACCTTAACCACTACGCTACAGGGCCATGTACCTTAACCACTACGCTACAGGGCCATGTACCTTAACCACTACGCTACAGGGTCATGTACCTTAACCACTACATTACAGTCATGTACCTTAACCACTACGCTACAGGCCACCACATCAGCTAACGGTCCTATATTGTACACCTTTCCAGTGTTTTCTTGTCGGTCCTGATATCCACAAGGAGATGTCTGATTTTCTCCGGCTCCGTCCGGCCTTGCTGAAGCAAACGAGCGCTTCGTTGTGATGTCACAACTTGTCACAGTCCAAACGGCTCGTTTAAATGCACGATCTAGATGATGATTGATACGAATAGTGTGGATTTATTTGGGGACTGTGCGCTTTGATACTTTCACAGTGTTTCTCATAGGACCTTCCACTCCTTCATAATCCACATAGCAAGGGAAATGTCATTTTCCACACTATGGGATCTTTAACATAACCGCCCTGAGAGATGCTGTAGACAACGTGACCCTGAAACCTTCATGTAGCCTGGTGCCGGTGTTTGTCCCCAGGCCCGTGGACGTGTGCGTGGGCAGGGAGGGGAACGTGGTGTTCGGGGTGCACACGCCCTCAGAGCTTCCCAGAGAGCCGTTAGAGGTCAGACACCAGCGCTGTCTGAAGCGTGCGGAGGGAATATAATGAAAACCGGTGCTTATCAGCCCTGCTCGGTGCGGGGCAGTGGGGCAGCGGTTTCGGGGCCTGCTGCAGGTGGAGCTCTGGAGGTCAGGTGGGGGACAGGGCTGAAGAGAGGTATGCGGTTGTGCCGAGGGTAAGAGTCCCTCGCTGCAGGGCCTGAGCGCTCATCCAGTTTGCGTCTATTTTTATTCCCGTGGACTATTTCTGCTTTAAACGGGGTTGAGGTTCATGGTGTTCATCGCCTGGGCCTCCACCCTTCAGCATTCCTCCCCGCCACCCACGGCTCTGAGCAGGGGGCTGAGGGGCGGGCCTCCATTCACTGGTCTGTCCCGAAAGATAACAAATGT
>NC_083772.1:46158457-46160957 GCF_963514075.1 Conger conger | reverse complement strand
GCTGTGGTCTTATGGATTTGCTCTGCCCTGTTCATGCGTATTGATGTGGCCGTGTGGGCTGTGACCCGTGCAGTGAGCGGGGGTTTCTCCCGCACTCACGTGGCTAACCCGCCGCTCCGGCTCTGACAGGTTAATCTACAGGGCCCAAGGTCTCCTGCCCAACGCCTGTGTCTCTGTGCGGGTGCGAAAGCCTGTTTGTAAACAGACACGTTGGGGTTGGGGGCGGTGGGGAGTGGTGCAGGAACCAGAGGAGTTGGCCGGCCTTTTCACCCGCTCTCCATTTCGGCTCCATCTTCCTCGGCCGCCCCACAGGCGGACACAGATTATAACTCCTGTCCAATCTGCGCCATTTTGGCTCCGAACACCGGCTCTCCCTGCGCTGCCTGAACTGAACTGCTGACTCTGAGCCAGGAAAGAGAGGGGGAGGGATGGAGAATGAGAGGGGGAGGGACGGAGAAAGAGAGAGAGAGGGATGGAGAAAGAGAGGGGGAGGGACAGAAAGAGAGGGAGAGGGACGGAGAATGAGGGGGAGGGACGAAGAAAGAGAGAGAAGAATGGAGAGGAGGGAGCTGGAGAGGGAAAGAGGGGGAGGGATGGAGAAAGAGAGGGGGAGGGATGGAGAAAGAGGGAGAGGGATGGAGAAAGAGGGGGAGGGACGAAGAAAGAGAGAGGAATGGAGAGGAGGGAGCTGGAGAGGGAAAGAGAGGGGGAGGGAATGAGTGAGAGTGAGAGAGAGAGAGAGAGAGGAGTCTGGCAGTAGGCTGGTCTCGTCACACCACCTCTCAGTCGTTACACAACACCAGCCCGACGCCCCGTCCCTGTCGCTGCTGGCCAGACCTCCAGATCCGCTCCGCTGATCACAGAGAGAGCCGGGGTCACAGTGTGTTTACGGTGACGGTCACTGACGTAATGGTTTCTTTTTAAAAGAAGGTGTGTTTACGGGAAACTCAGGGTCCTGTGGGCGTTGCAGGGCACTGTGGTGAATCACTGCTGAGAAGGGCCACATTCCTCTGAGTTACTCCAGGTCTGACCTCTGACCTCTGACCTCCGACCGTACCGTGTACAATACACACCCGCATCGAAACCGACATAAACCACCCAGAACGAGCATCGTATGCTAGTCTGTGACTCTCCCCCATCTGAATCACCCAGAAACAAACTAGACCGCTAGTTTACCTACCCTGCCTTCGCCTAAGTGGGGAAAATTTCGTCCCCATTCTGACATTTGGTCTGAAAAACAGCTGAAACTCATGCTTATATGTATTCAGTTGCTGCCACATGATTGGCTGATTTAAATATTTGCATTAACAAGCTGGTGGGAAATACAGCGTGCACTTTGTTTGTTTAAACTCGGGCTATGTTTGTTATGTTTGCGTGGTAATGGCTCCGGATTGTTTAAACTTGGGCGGTTATGTTTGTGTGGTAATGACTCTGGATTGTTTTAAACTTGGGCGGTTATGTTCGTGTGGTGATGGTAATCGCTCCGCAGGTGTGTGTGTGTGACAGGCAGCCACGGGCGTTTATCTGCTCAGATTAATCACACATTAAAGGCCTCTCACTGCTGTGTCCCTGCCCTTTCAGGCTGTAGAACAGTCCCATGTAGGCTCTCTTTCAGACCAGTTCTGGATTCCACTGTGACCAGCTGAGCCGAATGGCGTGACTTCTCCATGCTCTTCAAGAGGCCAAAAATGTGTCCTCTTCGTTCTAGTTTGACTTACTTTGAAAACTGACTGCTTGAGACTACTGCTGTTGTCGTGGTCTTCTGTGTAGTCCGCTCTCTGCCGACACGCAGAATGTTCTTTAGTCAAAGTTGTGATGTGCGCACTGGGCGTACGCTGTCACAGGAGCCACCAGGAGTTAAAAAAAGAAAGTGTGTGAAATGACAAGAAAATTCCCCACAGATGACAGGTGCATGGCCTTACCTTAGGTTAGTGCTCCCTTGTGTAGGTTGCACGGCAATGTAATTTTGTTTTACATTATGCTAATTTTAAAAAAGGGTCACAGTGACCTAGTTTGGGTGGCCCGGACCGTATATGGTGAGTTATGGAATAGCTTATTTTGACGGTTGTCAGTCTGTAACTTTCCTCTTGGTGCAGTGGTACTGCGGTGCCCCAGTTTGCATGACTTAGTAATAGTAGTTTGTTTTTGTTTCCATTTCCACTTATACACAAATATTTTCTGGTTTTCTGCCTTTTTCATGCCTCCCGTCTCCTACAGCGCATGGGAGGTTTTCATTTGTTTCATATTTAATCATTTTATTTAATGTATGGAATGTACAGTTTTTGGACTGCTTCGCAAGTTTCATCGGAACCACATGCAAATATTCTCTCCCTGTGGTGACCAAGGTCCTCATATTAAAGGGACAGTTGACTTTCCAGTCTTTGTTTGATGTTTTTTTTCTGTTTTGCCTTGTTTTCGATTGGGATTGGGACAGTTCTTTTGTCTGCAACAAAGCATAGTTTAGGTACTTAGGTTTCTGATGACTTGATGGGTGTCCGGG
>NC_083772.1:46065957-46153457 GCF_963514075.1 Conger conger | reverse complement strand
CTCAGAGGACTAACTTACAAATAAAACAATGCTAAAAATTTCTTTTGGAGATATGACCCCTCAAAATTGGTCCCCATTGGATAAAAAAAGTGGAATTTTAGGGCCTAATATCTCCTGAAGGAAAGGAGATGCATGTTTTCTGAACCCAGATGTAAATTCTACGTCCAAAATTAGATACACATTTTTGCAGATTTTGGGCTTTTCCTTACTCAATTTCGTGCCACGATGTGTTTAAAAACTCTTTGGTAGCAGTATGTTTGGAGCCATTGTCCTGCAAGGGGAGATGCTGTCCAGTGAGTTTTGAGACGTTTTGTTAGATGTGACTAGATGAGATGTTTCTGGACGCTTAAACTCATCCTGCTGCTGCCCTCAGCAGTTGCATCATCTGTGAAAACAAGTTAAGCCAGGTCCAGGTCCAGGTCCAGGTCCAGTTCTGGTGGCAGCTCAAGCCATAACACTGCCTTGTTCCGAGGTTGGGGGGTGGGGTGCTCTGGATCATAAGCAGTTGCTTTCTTTTTTCCACACTTTCCTCTTTCCATCACTTTGGCATAGGTTAATACTCATCTTGTTTGTGCATAACACTTTGTTGGGTGAAGCTTCTGAGGTCATGCTGGTGTGGTCTTCTCTCTCTAGTCTTTGACACATCTATGCCTCCATCCTGGAGAGTGTTCTTGGTCTGTTTGACAGTTGAAAAGGTGTTTCTCTTCATAATTGAAAGTATACTCCGGTCGTACACTAGTGCTGTGGTCTTCTTTGTTCTACCAGTTCACTTATTTAGTCCTCATGTTGACAGAACTGATACAAATGCAAATTCCGCGTGTAGAGTCCGCTCTAGGCCTTATGCATAAACTGATGATGCCCAATTTAACTGCCTATTGTCCCATTACTTTTACTCCCTTAAAAGGGGTGGGGGGACTATTTATAAAAAAACTGATGTCATTCCTTACGAGGATCACCTGATACAGATGTACATGCCCTCAAATGAAAGCAGTCTACTTCAGCCTCATGTTTCTTCTTTTCTGTCTTATCCAGTACTGAGACAACAATGCAGCAACGATTGTGTCAATATCTGAACTAGCCCTACCAAAAAGTATCCAGGCTAAAAATCTTTAAAGGTTGCTGTGACTTTAAAATTCACTAGTTGTGTAAAAAAGTGACTAAGGGGGTTTGAATAGTCACTATCTGGCAGCAAACCTGCTAGGCTGGCAGGACTGCACTGACAGCTGGAGCCTGCACTCAGTTACTCCCTCCCCAGTGACTCCCCTTTGCCAGACAGTGGAATTTCCCTGTGCTAATGGTCCAATCAAATGATACTTAAAATAAGCTATTTTAAGGCTTCATATGAGTGGTGATATATTTGATTCAGAAGAACCATTTTGTGAACCATATTCTGATGTTATGTTTTGAATATTCTCCAGTCGTTGCAAAAACTAGACATAAACTAGGCCAACTTTTAGCCCTGGCGTTTTTCTTTAATTGGGCTGCAGATGTTGTGTTTTTGCAGTGGGGTTGGAGAATTAAAGCTGAAAGAGTGTCATGTTTCTGGTGCTTGGGGGGAGGGGGTGTTGACATGTTTATTTTTTTCCCCTCACATCATGTTCTTTGTTTTGCAGGGTCTCTGTGGGAGTCTGAAGTCTGGAGAGCAGGATAAACTACCACCGCACACCTCCCCAAACCCCCCTCCCCTGAGGTCCCCCGGGAGGCCTCCCAGAAGATCTCCCAAACTCCAAGTCATGGAATGCTTGCTGAGGAAGAATCCTACAGCTATTCCCCCCGTCCTGCCCGTATAGCCCCACTCAGAGGACGTTGGGCGCAAAATGTGCCTTCGAATCCCTTCCCCTGTGCAGTCGGGCAACCCTCCAAGAGGCCTGACTCGCTCTTGAAGTTTTGAAGTTTCGAGCCCCTTGGGTTTTCCCTCATGGGATAACACCATTTCAGTTTTCCGCTTCTGTGACATCTAAAACACCATCTCCCCTCCCCGCTACCGCATTTCAACTCTGGGCTGGAAGTTTGGCTTCATTGCAGAATGAGAGTGAAGTGAAGGTTTCCTCGGTACGTGGCGGTTGAAGCGACACGAGGTGGACCCTGATATTGAACATGACTCATGGGGAGGAGCCTGGCTCTGAGACTCACCAGGATTCCGCCGTGCTAACTTATCTGGAAGGCTTACTCATGCATCAGGTGGCGGGAGGGCCGGGTGCTACGGGTGCCAGGAGGACGGAGGTCATCGGGCGCGAGGTCCAGGAGCCGAGGGCTCTCCCGCTGCGGTCCGACAGCCACGGCTCGGCCCACCAGGAGCAGGACCAGCAGGACCCGAGGGCGGGCGGCGCCTCCCAGCACCTCCGAAAGGCCCGCCTGCTCCGCTCGGAGGCCTGGGCGGGAAAGCTGGAGGTGGAGGGTCTGAGGGAGGCCGAGCCCACCCTGAACGGGCGGAGTGGGGAGCAGCACCACCACGGGGGGGCGCTGGAAGGCTCCCCGAAATGCAAGGGGGCGGAGAGCACCCTGCTGGCCTCCCTGCTGCAGTCCTTTAGCTCTCGGCTGCAGACGGTGGCCCTGTCCCAGCAGATCGTGCAGAACCTCAAACCGCCAGAGCCCGCCGCCCTGGACCAGGGCTCCAACGGGGACACCGCCGAGCGCCGCCCCTGCTTGGGGGCCGCCTCGAGTCGCCTGAAGGGCTTCCTGAAGAAGAGCAAGATGCAGAACCACAGCAGCAGTGTGCCTTACCGCCGGCGGAACGTCCCGGAGAGAACCGCCGAGTCCCCGCAGCTGCTGACGGCTGGCGGGAAAGGGACCACCGTCGCCACGGCGACGTCCGCCTCGGACTCGCTGTCCTGCGCGGCGCGGCTCAAGGCGGTGGCCAGCCTGGTGAACACGCGGTCGAGCCCGGCCCCCTCGCCCTCCCCGCGGCCCAGCGTGGCCTGCAGCCAGCTGGCCCTGTTGCTCAGCAGCGAGGCCCACCTGCAGCAGTACTCCCGCGAGCAGGCCCTGAAGGCCCAGCTGTCCGGCCGCTCCGCCAGCGAGAGGCTGGCTGCCATGGCGACGCACCAGTCGCAGCACGACCTCGGCAAGCCGCCCCAGCCGGCCCCCAGCGTCCTGGGCTCCTTCAGCCCCAGGAACGGGACGCTGTCGCCCCCGGGGCGGGGCGCAGGGGGCGGGACCACCTCGCCCCGGAGAACTCCGCAGCCGCTGAAGGAGAGGCGGGGTTTTGATAGGAGCTCAGCCAGGCCGTCCCAGAACTGCAGCAGCCTGCTCCTGCACCTTCTGAACAACCACAACGCGCAGAAACGCGCCAACGGTCACGTGGGACCGGGGGAGGCCCACAGACCTTGCCCCAGCCGAGGCTCACCCCTGCTGTCGGACAGCGAGTTCTCCAACCCGGAAACCAGCCTCCCGCGTGACAGCAGCGACACAGACAGCTCCTGCTCCAGCAGCTCCCCCATTGACCTCTCCATCCGGAGCAGGGTCGCCAGGGCCCTGCCAGCCTCTTCTTCCTCCTCCGCCCCATCCTCCTCCTCCTCCTCCTCCTCTCTGGACAAGCTGACGGAGTCCCTGATAAACCGCTGGAGGCCGGAGAACCCCGCGCCCGTTGCTGAGGAACAGGAAGGGGAGATGGGCTCACTCGTCAGGCCGCACCACAAGGTCACGCTCCTCCAGCTGCTGCTGGACCACCGCAACGGCGAGGGGAAGAGAGCCAGAACAAGCCCCGACAATCCTGACTTGCGGCAGGGCCTGGCCCCCCCGCTCGGCCGCGTGGCCGCCCGTCCGGGTCCCACCGTGGGGGCGCCGGCTGGTCGACTCACCTCAGTCTCCAGGGGCGAGGACAACACCACACGGAGCCCCCACGGTGGCCCAGTCAGTAGGGGGTTCCAGGCACCCCCCTCATTCCCCCAGCAGCAGGACTCAAACAGCACCATGTCCCAGTACAGCCAGTGCCCCCCGACTCCTGCGCAGTCCATCCCCCTGAACCTGTGCAAGTCCGAGGCCCCGTCAAACCCAGACACTGACTCGCAGGACCCTGCCTTCACCGCCAGCAAGCTGCTTCAGAACCTGGCCCAGTGTGGGTTACAAAGCTCTGCCCCCTCCTCTGCAGCCCTGAACACCCCGCTCCCTCCTGCCCAGCTGAGAGCGGACGCCCCCGTCACCCTCCTGGAGAGGCTAAACACCCCCATCCTGAGGAACGGTACCCCTGTTTCGGACATGCCCCTTTCCCTGATTATGAGCAATGGATCCCCCGCTTCAGACACGCCCAGGGCCAGTCTCACCAGCCCTCCCTCAGAGATCGAGAGCCTCCTGGAGAGACGCACAGTCCTCCAGCTCCTCTTAGGCGCCGCGGGCAGCAAGGAGAAGCCGTCGGCAGGCAGCGGGCGGAGAAAGAGGCCGGTGTGCGGGGGCGGGCCCTCAGAGCAGCGGCCCAACGAGCTGAGCCGCTGCAGCAACTCGCCAGACTTCAAGATCAAGGTTGAGCCCAGCGAGGACGGCCTGGCGGGGCCTGACAGCGAGGACGTGAAGCCCACGCCGGCCTCTCCGGGGGCCAGGGACGGCCTCCTCAGCCAGCTTCTGAAGCAGCAGTGCCGGAACCTTCCGGTGAACACCCCGACGGCAGGTTTGATGTCCACCCCGCCGGCAGGTTTGATGTCCATCACTGCATCTGTGAAAGAGGAGCCCAACGAGCTGCAGGCTCCGCCCATCAACCCCCGAACCCCACTCAGTGAGCCCCGAACCCCGCCCAGTGAGCCCCAGGCTCCTCCCATCCCAAAAAAGCGCAGAGTCTGCATTGAGGATTTCTCTCAAGAGCGGCCAGTTAGCACAGCTGGTGCTAAGAGTGGCAGTGATGCCCGTCCCTTTGTCTCGAGGTCCCCCGAAAGACTGGCCACCCAAAATGGAGGCAGCCCAGCAGAGGTCAACTCCCCCAGCAGCGGTTGCATGGGGAATTACCCCCGTGCCGAGGCCCGGGGCAGCTTCAACGTCCTCAAGCAGCTCCTGCTGTCCGACAACTGCCTGAAGGACCTCTCTCAGCTGCAGCCCGGGGGCCCCCCCTCCCCCCTCCACCCCTCTGAGGGAAGGCTGAACGGCACTCCCCCCTCAGGACGGCTCATCCCCTCTCACAGGGATCACCCTCACTCTGCCTCTCCGCCCTGGGGGGCGCGGGACTCCCCCAAAGTGAACCTGGTCCCTGTAAAGAGGAAGCCGGAGGCTGAGGGGCCGCTCCGATGGGTGGTGGGTGTGGAGGAGAGCCCCGATCAGCACCCCGACTCCCCACGCCTGACCAAGGCCAACCCCATCCTGTACTACATGCTGCAGAAGGGGAACAGTTACCTGGGGCGGGAGGGGAGGGCTCTGAGGGGGGGGCTCTGCCGGGGGGGGGCGCAGGCACTGCCCAGGGTAAAGGAGGAGCCCACTGCCCATGCAGAGGATGACGACTTCAAACTCAACACCAAACATTACCTGGACCAGCCAGAGGGGGCGCCAGAGGGCCCCGCCGACAGGCTCAACGGCTCCCTGAAGAAATGCTAATGCTAGTCATTAAATTACGAGACATTTTGAAAAAGAAAAAAAAAAAAACTATAGAAAAAGATTATATCTAGACTGAGTTCAGTTTTTTTTTTTTTGTATGCTTTGCTTTTATAATTTGCTTTTATTTGCATTTGGTAGTATAAAAAAACACAGCCACTGCAGTGCTAGAGGGCCATGTTCTCAGAATCTCACAAGGTTAACCGTACAATAAAAAAAAACCTTTTCCTTTCAAAATGTTAGTTTGTAATTATTTAGGATTTTTGTGATTTTTTGTTTTTGTTTATTTGTCATTCATATTTTTTCAAACTGGGGATTTGAGCGAAGCGTGAGCTGCAGGAGTGTTTTTATACATAACTTTTGAAAGGTATTCCTTGCTAGTACCCAGTCTTTCAAGCATCACCCACGCATGATATGACGTGATGATTATTCCTCTTGGCCTTGCGATGCCGTTGGTGAGACCCTCAGTGTGCAGGGTGGTCATCCCTGCCTGTGGTTCACCTCTTTCTGCTGGTCCAACGTGTTTACAGACGCGTTACTGTCCCATCGGATCTCACGTTTCAGAGAATGCAGTAAATGATCGGCAAACAGAATAACGCATATTAAATATTACTTATTTAGCTGACACTTTTATCCAAAGCAACTTACAGCTGATTAGACCAAGCAGGGGCCAATCCCCTCTGGAACAATGTGGGGTTAAGGGCCTTGCTCAAGGGCCCAACAGCTGCACTGATCTTATGAGGGCTTGAACCACCACCCTTCTGGGTCCCAGTCATGCATTTTAGCCATATGCTGGCCCCCTATAGCTGCAATTTCATTAAATCAGGTAAATTCAGCGCATTTCCCCCACTGATATACAATTTCAGTAATAACGATTTAAAAAACAAATATGTATGCATCTACTAGCAGTTATTAGACTAGGTTGATGGCAGTGAATATCATAACAAATGTCAACAGGAGAATCTGTTTTTGCACCTTAAATGGCTGTATAACTGGAAATGCATTTGACGTGCATACTTACATACATGCATACCTTTCAGAAGTTTGGAATTGATATAGTTGATATGGTTTGATAAAATTGCAATCATACTGCATGTAAAAATGTCATTGAAGCCCCATTTTCAACTGCCTTTACTCCATTGTAATAACAGCATTCTCTGTGGCCTCATCCTTAAGTAATCATGCTAAATGTGTCATTTGGTCTGAGAGGAACCACTCCCATTATATTAAGTGCAGCTGAAAACAATTCTGCTGCTTAATGAGGCTACAAAATCTATTTCAGTTGCCACACTTGTCTAGTATACTGGCATGTCTGAAGTTTAATTTTTGTAAATCCTGGAGTGGTCTCTTCACTGCAGCAGATGAAACTGATGTTTGGCAGGTGGGCCTTCTGTTGAGTGAGTCTGCTTGACTGCTTGAGGAAGGACCGGCTTCTCAAACTCGGGATGATGTGCTTCCGTCCTGCACAGCTGTGCCTCTGGGCCAGCCACTTCTCTGTGTCCTGGTTCGGTCCAGACTGCTCTCTTCATTCAAGACAGTAGTGCTCATCTTTGTATGAAATACGGTTTCTTGGCAATTTCACGCATGAATCCGATTCAATTCAGTTCAAGACTTTTATTTCATATGCACTAGAGTGCAGTGAAATATAAATAAACAAATGTTTAATGCATTTCTCTCAAGTGCTGCACATTATATAAATATAAATATAATTAAGTAAATTCTAAATAAATAAAAATGCTTCTTAAGCCAAAATCGAACCTTAGATGTACTAGACAGTGGAGCAACTGAAATAAATATATTTTGTGGCTTGATTAAACTGTAAAATAGTTTTCAGCTGTGGTTAATATAATGGGAGTGGCTTCTCTAGTGGCACATCAACACATTGGCATGATTACTTAAGGATGAGGTGGCAGAAAACGGGGCTTCGCAATCATGTGTAAACATTGAATTCAAAAAGTTATTTCAAACAGTAAGTAATTTGAAACCTCAATCAATGTTTTAGTTGTATTTTCTTTTTATAAATTTAATGCTACCTTGGTGAATAAAAATATCAATTTCTTTGAAAAACATAAACATTTCTTAGTGTTTCCAAACTTTTGAACAGTTTACATGCATACAAAGTGATCATCTGTTTGTATTGAGCAGTGTTTTAAACTTTCTGCATGTGCAATACCAATGGATTTCTACGCAATCGTTCAGCCAAATATAGGAATCTGAGTTTCAGAATGGGGTAGTCAGTCTGGGGAAAGATGTTTTCAGGATCAGTGAAGTCAACTCTTGCAGAATAACTTTGTTACTTTTGTCTTTTTAATTGGAATGAAGCTTTCTGTGGTTCTTTTCTGAGTTTGGCCAGGCTTGAGGAGGGTTGGGTCTGTATGTATCTGAGATCTTGCTTTTCTTTCTTTTGTAAAACATTTTTACTGAATACTTTTTGTTAATTATTTTTATTAATAATTCTTCTGCGAAGCTGTTAGCTCTGTATAAAACACTTTGTAGCATTTTAACTGTGCCAAGCCAAGTGAAATGTCATTTTTAAAAACAGAAAACAAATTGTAAAAACAGAGAGAACATTTATAGAAATTGACAGTGTATAAGGTTTGGATGGGTTTCTTGCTTGGAAATATAGAATTTAATTTAGTAACTGGAAAAAGGTTCTTATTGCCTGTGTTTTGAGAGTATCCCTGGTGTTTTTATATTTATGTAATGTGATCCCAGTGTTATAAATGGCCCTTGACTTGAGCACATTGACATTGTTGCTCAAGGGATCATTGGTAAATAGGGAATAAAACAAGCCAAGCAGTCTTTGAAATGAGGAAATTGTATTTTTAGTCTGTATTATACTGCCGCCCTGCTGGTAGATGACAGGCATAGGGTCTTCAGGGGTGGTAAAAATCAGACCACACTCTGAGGTCTTAAAATTGTCATATTTTTTCTTTCAAATATTCCCCCAATATTATATAGCCTACATTGAATTAGGCACGAAGAGAGTATAAAAAGTACACACATATATATAAATATATATTTGTGTAAATAATGCTTTCTTTTTGAAAGATGGCTATTTTATATGGTTTACCAGAAAGAGGATACAGTAAGATGTACTAGTTTACAATTCCCTAAGCCAATGTAAATACTGTTTAAACAAGTGTACATAACTGCATTGGAGGACAATGACCTTTGACCTGTTCTCTTGGGTTGTTTTCCCTTGTTTTCATTGGTTCTTTTTTGCATGTGTCACTATGTTGTAAGCTTATGATAATCTCTGTTGGACGACATGTTGTGTTATGTCTGATGCTCTACACTGCTGCCTGTTGCATGCTTACGCATGAGATGTCCCTCTGTATCAAACTGGATGTGGGGAATTTAAAGTCTTAAATATTGGTCTTTTACCACAACAAGAGCTCTCTTTACTCAAAAAAACACGAGCAGTCAGTAAATAAAATCATAGACTGACATATTTAAACTTAAAAAAATGTGCATTAAATGTTTTTCCTTTGTTTCTTTTTTCGCTGGCATTAATCCCGATCCGATCGCAGAATGCATGGCACAGTGCGCGCGAGGGGAGGGTTCGCACAGTGCGTTGTTGTGTTCTCGTCTGCCGGTTGGTTTTAAGGACAAACGCCCAAACTTCTATCGACGTGACGAGCTTAAATATGTGATTATGTTGTTTGTTGTCTTTTGGGTCTTTTTATTATACTTTTTTTCTCTCTTTTTTTGGTGTTTACTTGCACAGATTTTAAATAAAGTACTGAAATGCACAATTTGAATAAGCAAAATGAGTAATTTCGTCTTTTCACCCTTTTATGTTAGAAAATGTGAGGTTTTGTTCACCTGTCATATATACGCATCAGTGCCCCAGGTCTGGATAATTATAACGTGATACATTTTTTATTGACGTTACTTCTCAAATATCCTTCTACTGCATTTCTGCTGTCTAGACCAGCGCATCTTAAGTATTTCTTATCTAGTCATCACACTGAACACATTAAGCCTGAGATGCCGTTGTCATGACAGCCAGCCTGCTCGTTGAAAAGTTAAATGAAATTTTATAATACTTTTAGCTTTATTAAAGTATAGTATTGGTCTTTAATTTGAGATTGGCTGCTCAACTGTTTGAATCATGACCATAAAATAGCGATTGTCTGGAAATCTAGCCTGTGGAAGTTTCTTTCTGTGTAACAGTGTAAACTAACCATCTTCCCTCAGTGACGAAATTTTTCGTATTTCCTTCTGGAAACTTGAATGGCTCTTTACGTTCATGCGATATCTGTGGAAAACAGGCGGCGCGGTTACAATCGACTGCAGTCGGACGCTGTCCCTGATCGGGCGGGTGCTCGAACACACTGCAGGCTGCCTCACGCGCCACTCCCGACACATTTGGCTGACCTACTTTCAACACCGAGCCCCAAGTCTTGACCTCGATTCCTGCCGTGTGCGATGTCCCGACACGGGGAGACGAAACGCTGCGTGAGCAAAGGGAGTGTTCCACCGGGCCGGCGTCGGGGAGAAATCACGCCCGTGTGGAGTGGAGTTGTTCATGCTGGGCAGCAAAACATCACCATTGGGTGACGTTGGCTCAGCAGGTAAGAACAGTCGTCTGGCAGTTGCCAGTTCGATCCCACCCTGGATGTGTCAAACTGTCCCTGAGTGTGACACATAACCTCCAATTGCTTGATAAACTGGTTGATGCCTTGCATGGTGTGTGAGTGGGTGAATGAGAGCCATTAAACACTTTGGATAAAGGCGCTATATATATAAAGGCAGATATTTACATTCACACATTGCAGAACAGGTTCAACCTCAGGTCTCAAGTTAGCATCTCCAAAAGTAGGGCAGGAAGAAACTGTACCAAGCAACTTCTTTAGATGCCTCTGAATCACAGTGCACTGAAAAAGTATTTCCTGCTTTCCTGGCTTAATCTATTATTGCATAGGCCTATTCGGCACGCTGAGTGCTTTCAAATCTTTAGACAGAATGTCATATTAGACGAAGGGAACCTGCATTTTTATAATGATTTAATCAGGCTTGCAGATCATCCAAGTGTTTTTTTTTTTTGTTGCAAAAGTGAGACTAGCATTGTTTGTCATGCTTAGCAGTGGTTTCTACCTTCATACTCTCTCTTGCCCAGTCTTGGACACTGACTTTAGCTGAGGATCGAGAGGCCTGCTCTTCTGGGAAGATTCATCACTGTTCCAGGTGGATATAATGGCTCTCACTGTGGTTCAGTGGAGGCCCAGAGCCTCAGGAATGGCTTTGTAACCTTTTCAGACTGATATACCGTATTTCAACAACAATCTTCAACAGTTTTCTAACTATTTCCTTTGATGGTGGCATAGTGTGCCAATTACTTTTTCACAATGGGTGATCTGGGTGTTTGATAACTTTATTAATTAAATAAATAACATCCTTTTACAAACTAATATCACATTTTGTCTAAAGATCTGACACCATTCAGAGTGGCAGATGTGCAATAACAGAGGAAATCAGGAAGGGGAAAATACTTTTTCATGGTCCTATATTGATAGAGGAAAGGAAATGTTATGAAGATTTGCGGGATTTAAGATTGGCGGTCAGTTCGATAATGCTGTTGTCATTTTTTCAGGAATCAGTTGATCGCAGTTGTTTTTTGGACAGTCACTGTTCTTGTTCACCTTTTCTTTCTCTTGTTTTGTACGGTAAGGTCCATATTTCTCCAGGATGTTAAATGTGAGCTCATTCCCCTTTGGATGACCTCGTATCCTCGATCCCGTGTTCAGCCCCTCGACTGTGTCACGCACAGAGACAGGGACAGGGCATGGCACGAGGCCGGTCGAGTGCTGACGTCTGACGCAGTGAGCCTTCTCATCACCGGGATGGTGCGGCACAGTGCAAAAATAAATAAAAAAATGCATTGCACAGTGGCAGTGCCGTAGCTCCGTACAGCACGGGGGTTGGGGGTGTGGCTGAGTGTTCTCTGGCAGCAGATCCGTACAGCAGCCCTGCTTCTGAGGCTGATCTCTCATTGAGATTTCTGCAGCTGTAGGCCAAGAACTGGGTCATGCTTTGGTGTGTGAGTGTGAGAGAGAGAGAGAGAGTGCACTGAGTCAGTCTGTGAGTCTATTACGAGACGGCTTGTTTCACGGTGTGTCTCTTTAGAGCGCAGCCTTAAGCCTGATTTATACTTCTGCTCCCAATCTACGCAGAGGCTACGGCGTAGCCTGACGTGCACCTCCCCAGAAAAGCAACTCCGCGTCCTAGCCTCTGCGTAGATTTGATGCAAGTATAAATGAGGCTTTCAACTGCTGTATAGAACTGCAAACGGATGTTTCAGTACGTTTGAAAATGTTTATCACTTTCACATGATCATTTGACATATCTTTTGTATTTTCTTTCAATTTGTGGGTATCAGTCCACAGTCCACTTTATTTGGAAAATTCTATTGTTTTCATAAAAGCTGTTCTGAATCATTACAATGTGTTCAATGTATGTTTAATCTATGTTTTCGCATGTAGTATACACATTTATTTTTTCTTGTATCCAGCTTGATGTATACTTTTTGGCATTTAAGGCATTTCACTTGCTCATGTACCCTTGTGTATCGTAAAACTAGCACTTCTGACAGGCAACTGAAGTCTTTAAATCAGCATTGCCCTTTAGGTCTCACTGGGATTAAAGCAGGGATGAAACCAGGTCACTGGTAATTGCAGCAGTGGAAAAGTACAAATATAAGGTAGCACGAAGACACGGGCACATTAAAGAACAAGTAAGATAAAATGGCACAGAAAGAGGTACGGTTAATATGGCAACTGCATTAAATCCGCTGGATTAAAGGGGTAGCAGGAAAACAGCTGAATGTGCAGTCAGACTTTCCATTTGGTGAAGGTCTTGGGTTTCAGGATTTGAGAGAGGAATAAGTATTCAGGTTGTGGGGCCTCCGACTGTTAACTGATATTTATTTTTCCGTCTCTCTTGGTGTTTTGGTTATTTTGTGATTTTTTTTTCTTCACTTTTCAGCGTTCGACTTTTCTTTATAATTATTTGTTTGAAATGGCAAACAACAGTGTTGTGGTTTTTGAAACCTTTGCAGGTGAGAAACTTCAGTCTTTTGAGGCTTCTGGCTGAGGGAACCAATACTACTTTACATCGGTGGAGCACCAATCAGCTTGTCAAGCCTAGCAGTGATTGTGAGCTAGTTTGACAAAGTGTTGATGAAACCCTTGTAGCACACAATAAATCGCTGCTCACTTGCTAAATAGTGCTACAAGAAAGTTTATGAAATAAAAAAATCATTGGCCTGATCATTACACGAGAAGGTAATCAGGTTACCCGCCATAATTATCCGTTCATCAGGTTAATTGGTATGATTACCTGTTTACATTGCGCACTATGCAGTGAAGAAAATGTAAAATAAACATGGACAATTAAAACAGACGAACGCTAATTTCAGTTGGCTACCCTTTATTACAGTTGAATATTAGGCTACTGAGTAAGAACAGCGAGTAAGAACAGCCATAATTAATCGTTAAATAGGCTACAAAATCAGATCAATCTCCCTGAAATGATGTGTAGGCTACGCCGACTTTAAATTAATTGTACAATAATGCAGCACTACTTGGCATAAATACAGCGAGCTATATCACATAATTATTCAATCCAGTCCAGCAGAAGGGGCAGGGCAAGCAATGTTTGTTTGTTTGTTTGTTTTCTGCTAATTTTCTTAATCTTATTTTCTGTGGTGAAATTTACACAAGCCCCGCGTGTCGCTAAAATGTACAAATGGGTCGCTTCAAAGGATTTGACCAAGTTAGCCTAGCCTTCCACATCCCGACGGGTATCTGGAAACACTCAGGATTGAAAAAAAAATGTTCTTTAACCTTTTGATCGCCAGTTTATCTAAATATGCTTATTAGTAAAATAGTATTTAGGACCCTTATTGTTTCACCTGTTTTAGTCTTCATTGCACTCTATACGCAGCATTGTTTAAAACTAGCCCACAGATTTTGCCCATCCTCCCCTTGCATTTGATCTGTGGATGATGGAACTAAAAATATGACAATCCATCAAGTTCCAAGAGATTATGCTGGACTTTCAGAAAAGAAAGTCTTATTTTTCCCCAAGGCACCTTCACTTTTTGACAAGCTGTCCAAGCCAGTGAGCTGTTTTTGAGCAAACCTGTATAAGGCAGGGAGACAGATAAAAGATGTTCTCTCCTTCAATTATAGTGAGTGTTGTGGGGAAAAACGGATTGCCTTTCTGAGGTGCACAATTATCTCACTAATCAAAGAAAGCAAATTCTAGCTATCAGAATGTATTCAACAGAAGAAATCCATAAGGTCTGTACATCAGCTGTGCTTGGTGATGCCAACAAATCAGATTATATTTAAGTGATTTAAAAGTAATATTGTGGAGGTTTTTTCACTAGGAGAGAAAAATACCTAATTCTCCCTATTGTTTAGCTCATGTGTTCACTGCTTACTCAGTGTATGTTTAGCTTGGCAGTAGCTCCTTCAAAGCTGAAGGATGTATTGCCTGCTCTTAGCATACAGCATTTAGTCAGGTTATGTTCCCATATCCTTTCAAATCGCAGAAATTACTCAAGAAACCAAATTTGTATCCCATGTTCCTGGCTAATTGTATACCTATTTCACCATAGCACCAACACATCCCTCACCTTTAGTTATGTGCTATAGGTTAAGTGCTGCCTTTGATACTATACTCCTCTGCAGGCTAGAAAAATCAGTTGGTATTACTGGGCTCTTATGTGGTTTAAATCTTCTCCCTCTGATCTCAGTTTGTGAGGGTAAACAGTAAATCCCCTGTCTTAAGGATATCAGGGCTAGGATGACCCAAACTTTCCTCTTACTGAATTCAGATTGACTTAGATATTGGTAGTGGGTCTCAAACTGCTTAGAGAGAAATTCCTAGAGTTTTCTTAAAATTTATACAGCTTCTCTGTTTCCAGCAAAATAATTTGTTGAAATCTTGGCATACGTATTGATTCAGAACCTTCTCTTCAGCCACGTTAACAATATTACGAGCGGCCTTCTTCCACCTGAGGAACATTTCGAAATTATGGAAGGTATTGTCCCTCCCGGACGCTGAAAATTAAAAACGGTTCATGCGTTTGTAACCTCTGGATTACTGTCATGTACTAATCTACTGACTGCTTGCACTAAGTCAGCCCTGAAACGCCTCCGTCTTGCACAGAATGCAGCTGCTAGGGATCTTACCAGAACTAAGAGATGTAAGCATATCAGTCTGGTGCTCAAATGTCTTCATGTTAAATTTAGAATCGACAATAACATTAATATGCATCACAATGTGTTTTTCAAATACAGTCCTGGGGATTCACTGAGCAGGATTTTATTTTTATTTTTTTAAATATGATTCAAATCTTGCCATTTTAAAATTAGGCTTACATTCATGTCATGTATTGAAACAACAATAAAAACAACTGCAAATGAAGTGGTATTGGTATTGTGTTGATTTTATTAGTACCAAGATTCAAGGGGTATTTTCAAAATACGCATGAAAATACTTAATAAAAATATGTATTACAAATATGTATTACAACAATTATACAGCACAATGCATAATTAAAATGTAACTGGATTTAAAAAAATATTTAAATATATCAATGCTTTGTGGTGGACAGTACAGGATTACTGACTACTAGGATGTATTCATCTTGAGTGTTGCCTTTGAAGAGCCTTAGTGTTTGTTTTCCACAAGGAAACCGTGGACAGTGTCTGTCTGGAATAGTCTACTTTTACCAGAAGATTCTGGCGAGTTCACAAAGGGCCAGAGGTTCACAGGAACGAGGTCTGAGTGCAGGCTGAGCAGAGGGCTGGGGGGGGGACAGTGAGCGCTTGTGTTCCCAGTAGGGGGGAGGGGGTGGGGGCGCGACATGTTGCCTATCCAGCCCTCCCACCCCCAAGAGCAATTTCCACTTTATTTGATCTTCTGAAGATTACCCTTTCCTTAAACTTCAGCTGACCTTTCTTCTCCCCGTGAACTTCTCATTACTGTCGTGTTTATCAGGCCTGAACTACCAATAACCTCCCTACTTCCTCTGGCTGCAAGAGGAAGGAAAGAGAAGGAAATTAAACAAATAAGTCACTGGCTTATAGCAAGGTTGAGCTTTAAAAAACCTGACAATCGTCCGTTTGTCTGCAATCCCAACGCATGTGCGATGGTGCCTTTGATGTCCCAGTCTGACCCCAGTGGCCGTGAACTTCGGACGCCAGTGCAAAGGGTCGCTGAAGATTCAGACGATTGAAATTGAATTAGCAGGCCAAAAAAAAAGAAAAAAATTTGAAAACCCAAAAAAACCTCAAAGGCCCACCCGCCTTCCCAAAGCCCTGAACACAGCCTCTGCGAGGGCTTCCAGAACAATCTGCCACTGTCCACTCAGCCGGTGTGTTTGGGGAGACGACTTCTGTTTCATTTCAGCCTGACATCACAAATGCCATTATGTTCACTGTGTTATCTCTGTCAGGCTCTGCAGATAGACATCTATTCCGTTCCGCTGGTCTCCTCTAAACCACAGAGAAGAGAATGTCAATCTCTGGCCATCGAAAACGCGAAGGACAGGTGTGCCTGCTCTCCCCACCTTGTTAACTGACACTGGTTATTATTATTTAAGGCACAACGGACCCATAACTCAGATCTTACCCCCCTTAGACATGGCAGCTGAGGTAAAGTAGTCTTCGGAGACAAAATGGAGGTCAATATTAGATTAAAGTGAACCCGTCAAAGCCAGTGCCAGAGCCGTGTAAATGTCAGAGCTGTTTAACAGCTGAGGATGTGGCAAGAAAGACACTTCCCAGAATTCCTTTACAGATATCTAGAAATAATATTTAGAATATTAATAACTTGCAACGGTCATTAGAGTAAACAACTCTTGAATCTAAAGATAGCCGTGGCCCAGTTATAGTCACTGCGATGACTTCCACCCAGAGGCGTGCGGCTGTGCGCCCAATGTAGCGAGGGGGGGCGCTCGCCACCCCATGATAAAAAAATAAAATAAAATAAACATATATAGTTGGCCATTTGCCATTAAACATTAACTACATAAATTAGTACAACTAAAAATAGAACTGCTGAGAGGGGGTTGCTTTATTTTAGTGCGACACTTTTTT
Organism: Conger conger; assembly: GCF_963514075.1. Classification (NCBI taxonomy): domain Eukaryota; kingdom Metazoa; phylum Chordata; class Actinopteri; order Anguilliformes; family Congridae; genus Conger; species Conger conger. Next base: position 46,136,829 of record NC_083772.1, on the reverse strand, counting down.
GTTGAAGTAGAAATGGCTAGCGACTTTAAACGAAATAGTGTGAAGTAATTTTGGAAACAAATCCCCAAAGCGAATGCTACTGCTAAGAGAATGAGAGCAAAGCGGGTGAGTGGTGACACTGACTGCTCTGTTGCTTCATATTGCCGAAAAAGGCCTCAGCCAACCCACAGCGGCGGATAAACGTTCATTCCAAGCTGGCTGGTATCATCCCAGAAGCTAAACGGCGGCTTGAATACTCTTGAATACAAATGCGACCGAATGTTTTACCTGCAGGTTATTTGAATGTAGTTTAACCGCATTTAAAGACGGTGCTTTCATTACGAGAGGGTGTGCTAATTGGAAAATTGGGTTGACAAAAAAAAAAGAAAACGCAGCAGGGGATCGACATAATACAGACATAAAACATCTGAACACCGTCGTAGTGCTGTCCTGATTGTCGAATATCACTTTAATTTGAGACAATGTGTTTTCAAGTAGCCTATGCTAAACAACCGCTATGCAGTGGTGCTGACGGTGTCTTGTAATGCAACAATTCTCTCAATAATGTTGCAGCTTCAGCTGCTACCTGGCTCACTATTAAATTAAATTGATTTTCACAAAGATAGGCTTAACTCAGGCAATGTTCCCAACAAACAGCTCCCAGTAGCATCCAGGTTATCAACCCAGCAGATAGCGGTAGCATGCCGATTTTGTTAATAATTCCATTAATATTGTGTCCCGTTTAAAATGCAAATACTTACTAAACTAATGTTAAATATGGTGCGGGTTTTTTTCTCGCCGCCCCCTTGTTGATTTACAATTCCTGCGCCAGATGGGAAGCTGATTAACCGTTTAACCGTCTCAAAACAACATACATACAATACAATGATACATTCATAAATAAGCCCAACACTGGATAAATAAATACTGAAAACACACAGGAATATATCGACACATTGTACGTTTTAGTTACTTCGTTGTATTTCAGCATTGTATTTATTTCCTTTGGGCTGGCCTGTGCAGCCGTTAAAACGCATAAATAGTAATCTCGACCTTTCAAGTAGGCTAAATCGATTTCGGGGGGTGGGGATTTCAAATAAACAAAAGACTACACAACTAAGATTTATCCATTCATATATATGTCTTCAATTGTATGTCTTAAATCATTTATCAAGGTTAGAGGCAGTCAACCAAGAAGAATTGTAGACTGCGCTACAGAAGACGAAATTGAAAAATACAGAACAATATACACAGGTTGCAGTGCTGTGGCGCTTCACAGATTTGATAAATTTCTTTGTGGCGTCACAAGGGGGCGCCACATAAGAGGGCAAAACTGAACGCTCATGCTTTTATTTGCATTCTCCGTTTCAGCGAATACGATGTTCATAAGTACTGAGAATTTATGATTCATTCAGGAGTGGAGGAAAGTAGACACTGCTTAGCTGTAGATATCGTCTTCACTAGCGCACCGCTGTTGTGTTTCGTGTTCAGGCGCCGCACAGAAGGACCAACAACGCGCTGCCCTTAGTGGAGTGGGAGAGACGAGAGAAGAGACGGGCAGAGCAGAAAGGGCGAGCTGAAAAAGAGCGGAGGAAGAGGGAGGATGAGGAGAACAGACAAGTAATGGAGAGGGAGATGGCCATAGTGAGAGAAAAGAAAGAAAAGATGTGGCAAGCAAAATAACAGCGGAGGAGAGAACAGGAGAGGAGGATTCAGAAGCGGATAGAGAAAATGATAAAAAGACAAAGACAGGACAAGGAAGGAGAAACAGCAGAATGAGAGGAGGTGACTGGAGAGAGAGAGAGAGAGAGAGAGAGAGGAAAACCAGAGAGAGGCACAAAGCCAGTTGCAGGCACAGAGATAGAGGGAGAGGCTAAAGAAAAGGGGGAGAAGGACAGGAGAGAACAAGAAAGAGGAGAGACCAGCCTTCTGGAAGAAACCAAACGGAGGGAGAGGGAAGAGAGGTAAATCCAGGAAGGGGAGAGGAAGTTAATAGAGAGCGGAAGAGCAAAAAATACTTATGGAACGGAAGAGGAGAGAAAAGTAAAAAGAAATCCAGCAGAGGGAGAGAAGAGCGAAAGAGAGAGGGGAGAGGAGGAGACAGGAGGAAAGGAGGATGAGAGAGAGGAGGAGATGAGGAGACAGGAGGAAAGGAGGATGAGAGAGAGGAGGAGAAGAGGAGACAAGAGGAAAGGAGGATGAGAGAGAGGAGGAGAAGAGGAGACAAGAGGAAAGGAGGATGAGAGAGAGGAGTGTTCAGGAGAAGGAGAGTGATGAAAGAAAGGGAAGGGAGGAGGAGAAGGGAGAAAGTGAGGACAAGAGAAAGGAAAGCAGAGGACGGCACACAAGGAGAGGGAAATCAGAGGAGGAGGAGAGGGTGAGGAGAGAGGAAGAGAAGAGAGGAATCAGAGGAGGAGGAGAGGGTGAGGACAAAGGAGGAGAAGAGGGAAATCAGAGAGGAGGAGAGAGAACAGGTCAGCCAGCCAGCTTTAGTGCTGATATCCTGACATTTAACATGAGACTTGTGGCGAATGTTACAGCACAGCAACAATGCTGTTTGTATTGATCAGAACATGCTAGCCAGCGTTAATGCCAGTTTTCCCTTCAATTGCAGTTTTTCACAATTGTTCACACATTAAAATTGGAACTTGAAACGCAGTCACTGAAACCTGAAACTCACGTACCAAATCCCTAAACCAAGTCTGATAAATTGCGAGCACAGTTTCTGCTTTACAGTAGTTGGTTTAGTGTGGTGAAGCAAGAGATAAGGAGTGAGAGTGAGAGGAGGAGGAGGAGGAGGAAGAGGACAAAGATGAGGTAGGACAGTTGTCTCACACACACACACTCAATCACATTACATTACCTTACATTACATTATTGGCATTTGGCAGACGCTCTTATCCAGAGCGACATACAGTTAATTAGACTAAGCAGGAGACAATCCTCCCCTGGAGCAAGGCAGGGTTAAGGGCCTTGCTCAAGGGCCCAACGGCTGTGCAGATCTTATTGTGGCTACCCCCGACCCCCGAACCCCCGACCTTGCATGTCCCAGTCATGTACCTTAACCACTACGCTACAGGCCACCCTTCACACACTCACACACTCACTCACACTCACACTTACACTCACTCACTCACACACTCACACACTCACTCACACTCACACACTCACACACTCACACACTCACACACTCACTCACTCACACACTCACACACTCACTCACACTCACACACTCACACACTCACACACTCACACACTCACTCACACTCACACACACACTCACTCACACACTCACTCTCACACTCACACACTCACTCACTCACTCACACTCACACACTCACTCACTCACTCACTCACTCACACACTCACTCAATCACACACTCACACACTCACTCACACACTCACACTCACTCACTCGCACTCAATCACACACTCACTCACACTCACACACTCACACACACTCACACTCACTTACTCACTCACACTCACACACTCACTCACTCACTCACTCACTCACTCACTCACTCACTCACACACTCACTCACACAATCACACACTCACACACACACACACACACACACTCACACACACACTCACACACTCACTCACACACTCACACTCACACTTACACTCACTCACTCACACTCACACACTCACTCACTCACTCACACACTCACTCTCACACTCACACACTCACTCACTCACTCACACTCACTCACTCACTCACTCACTCACTCACTCACTCACTCACTCACTCACTCACACACTCACTCACTCAATCACACACTCACACACTCACTCACACACTCACACTCACTCACTCGCACTCAATCACACACTCACTCACACTCACACACTCACACTCACTCACACACTCACACTCACTTACTCACTCACACTCACACTCTCTCACTCACTCACAATCACTCACTCACACTCTCACTCACTCACACTCTCACTCACTCACACTCAATCACACTCACACACTCTCTCACTCACTCACACTCACATACTCACTCACTCACTCACTCACACACTCACACACTCACACTCACACTCACACACTCACTCACTCACTCACACTCACACACTCACTCACTCACTCACTCACTCACTCTCTCACTCACACTCTCACTCACACTCAATCACACTCACACACTCACTCACTCACACTTACTCACTCACTCACACTCACTCACACTCACTCACTCACTCACTCACTCACTCACTCACACTCACTCACTCACTCACTCACTCACACTCACACTCACTCACTCACACTCACTCACTCACTCACTCACTCACTCGCACACACTCCCACACTCACTCTCATACTCACTTTCTTGCTCACTCACTCACTCACTCACTCATACATACTCCCACTTACTCTCACACGTATGCCCACTCACTCACTCACTCACTCACTCATTCACACTCACTCACACTCACTCACTCACACTCACTCACTCACTCACTCACTCACACTCACTCACTCACTCACTCACTCACTCACTCACTCACTCACTCACTCACTCACTCACTCACACTCACTCACTCACACACACTCCCACACTCACTCTCATACTCACTTTCTTGCTCACTCACTCACTCATACATACTCCCACTTACTCTCACACGTATGCTCACTCCTACTCTCTCACACTCCCTCACACTCTCACTCACTCTCACACACTCACTCACACACTCACACTGACTCACACACTCTCACTCACTTACACAGCTAGTCTTACACTTGTGATGAGTGAGTGTTGCCAATTGGTAAATAAAAAAATATATGTATATTTTTATTATGAATTTTTATCAGATTTCTTTCCCTTTTTCTCCCAATTTGGTAGCCAATTGGACCCCGTCTGATTCAATTAGAGCTAGCATTAGATACAACGCCCACACCCTGTCCCTCGGCGGCCGACGGGAGAGCGACATGCCTTCTTCAAGCCGTCTCGCCTCCCAAGTCGTGACTGTGATTCTGAGGCGCTCGAGGTGCTTGTTTGTGCGGCGATCTACTAACCCTGCCAAGTCCCTCCCTCTGGAGCAGAGAGCCAATTATTGCTGCTCCGCGTGAGCCGGCCAAACTTGGCTTTTTGCAGGACCGAGAATCGAACCCCGGTCCCCGGTGTGCAACTGCAGCAAACTGCAACCGCAAGTCTGCTGCATCTTAGCCAGTTGCGCCACCGCGGCTTCAAAAATATATATTTTTAAGTTTGACTGCTGTGCCTAATGTACAACTGTGAATGGTTGTAATTAAATGGTTGCCATTTATATAGTGCCTTTATCCAAAGCGCTGTACAATTGATGCTTCTCATTCGCCCAGTCATACACACACTCAGACCAACAGCGATTGGCTGCCATGCAAGGCACCAACCAGCTCATCAGGACAACAACTGGGAGTTAGGTGTCTTGCTCAGGGACACTTGCTCAGGGATCTGACTGCCAGACGACTGCTCTTACCTCCTGAGCCAATGTCGCCCCAACTGTGTGTAGAGTTTTCCAAAAGGTGTGATTTAGAAGTGAAAATTAACTGCAAAGCTCACAGTGCCTAAGCAAACCAAACCGGAACCCCCTCATCCCCCTACCATTTCAGAGGGTGGGAATGGATATAGTGGGTCCCCTCCCAAAGAATGCTTGGGGGCATCAATACATTTTGGTCATCGTAGACTATGCCACACCCTACCCTGAGGCGATTCCTCTATGAATGCTCAACAAATTGCAAAGGAATTATTTCTTTTCAGCAGTCGGGTGGGGCTCCCAAAATAAATCCTCACTGACCAAGGCAGTGTCATGTCCAGGGTCACACAGGAGATGTGCATTCTTCTGTGAGTGAAGCAGGTGACGACTTCTGTGAGTGAAGCAGGTGAGGACTTCTGTGAGTGAAGCAGGTGAAGACTTCTGTGTCACAGACAGTCCCACAGACAGATGGCCAGGTTGAAAAGTTTAACAAGACCCTCAAAGCCATGCTGAGAAAGGCCCTTGGTGAGGATGGTCAGACCTGGGGTGAGCTGCTCCCCTACCTTCTGTTTGCGGTAAGAGAAGTTCCCCAGTCCTCCCCTGGGTTTTCACCCTCACAAACCCCAGGGTCTCCTAGACATCTTCAGGGCTGGGAGGAACAGTCCTGCCCTCGCCACACAGTGATTGAACATGTTGGGGCAATACACAAGATGATGTATTGCGATAATCGATCTTTCCGATTGTCAAGGAGCACCTAAAGAAAGCTCAGAGGGGCCAAAGTATGGTGTATAACTGGCCAGCACAACCCCTGGGAATTTAAACCAGGGGAACGATTGGTCTTGGTTCCCACAGTGGAATGAAAGTTCTTGGCTACCTGGAAGGGACCCTATGGGCAAGTGAATTATACGGTAATGCAGCCGGGAAGGAGAAAAGGTGAGCAAATTTACCATGTTTATCTCTTGAAAAAATGGCGTGCCAGAGATGCGCTGTTCAGTTGTCTTCCCCCCAGAGAGTCCAAGGAACCAGCTCAGGAGGATCTACAGTTTGGCCCGGACATCTCTCCCCACTGAAGACAGCAAGTGATGGAGCTAGTAGACCGCAACCAGGATGCCTTTTCTTCCTGTTCAGGCTGTACCCACGTTCTAGAACACAAAATCCACACCCTGCCAGGAAAGACAGTAAATCAAAGACCTTACTGGGTGTCCGATGCACACAAGAAGGTGATTGAGGAGGAGGTAAGGAAGATGTTGGACCTTGGGGTCATTGAGAAATCCAAGAGTTAATGGTCTAGCTCCATTGTTCTAGTTAGTAAACCAGACAAATAGATCTGTTTCTGCAATGACTACATAAGAATGAATGACATGTCATGACATGAATGTCTGAGTTTGATGCTTACCCCCATACCATGTGTGGATGAGCCAATTGAAAACCTGGGTAAGGCAGGCTTTATAACAACCCTGGACCTCACCAAACGGTAATGGGTAGGTACCGCTGTCTCCTGCCTCCACCCCTGGAGGCCTATGGCAGTACCGGAAGATGCCTTTTGGATAGTTTTGAGCGCCCGCAACCTTCCAGCACCTAATGGACCAGGTGCTCCAGCCACATAAATGGTATGTACCCCCGTATTTGGATGATGTTGTAATCCAGAGCCCTGGTTTGGGAAAGCCACTTACCTAGGATAAAGAAGGTGGTGGATTATCTCTGAGAATCAGGCCTGACCGCTGGCTGAGACCACTCACAAAAAAACAAGTGAGATCCTTTTTTGGCCTGGCGAACTATTACCGATGGTTTATCCCTAGTTTTGCAGTCCTAGCTGCCTCTCTTACCTCATCAGGGAGTTTGTGGTCCAGGCAGATGCCTCTGAGGTGGGTCTGGGTGCTGTGCTCTCCCAGATGAATGATGAATGTGAGGAACACCCCATCCTTTATTTGAGTCGGACATTGCTTCCAAGAGAGAAGAATTATGCAACTGTCGAGAAGGTGTGTTTGGCTGTGAAGTGGGCCCTAGAAACCATGGAATGCTATCTCCTTGGAAGGAAGCTTGGCCTGGTGACCGATCACTCCCCATTGCAATGGATGGCTAGAAATGAAGAAACAAACAGCAGGGTGACAAGGTAGTTTCTGAGCCTTCAGGCTTTTAATTTCTCTGTGGTTCACAGGCCAGGCTGGTGCAGGTGATGCCTTCTGGGCCTCCTTCGCCCTGTCGAGGACGTCAGGCCCAGGGAGGGGGATGTGTGACATCACCAGGGGACAGGTGATCGATGGACTCTATGTCCCCATCTGCTGGCAGCAGGAGAGGCCGCAACACAAGATGGCTACTGGTCCAAAAACTCAATATCCCAGTGACCACGGGGAGAATGGCAAAACAAAGCTGGAGAGAGACAATCCCAAGAGAACGGCCTTTTGGAAGCAAACAGGGAAGTATTTAATTTTTTTATTTTAAAACTTTGAACAAAGAAAAAGGACACTTTGAAATAGTGAATATTTGAGTTGAAGCACAATTTTATTCTTTGACTTATACTGTTTTGTTTAAAGAAGCCTTTGGTTGCTATTTGGGAGAATAATTAAAATCTTCTGTTTTTCATTCAAATCTCTGTTTTGGTGTTTTTATGCACAAGATGGCCTCTCATGCCATCACAGGACATATACATATTCATAAACCTTTTGCTAAGGTCTACCTGTGGTGGCGTTTGTAGCATTTTTGCTAGCTAGTTTATCCTGTTACGGTTAAGATTTTGTTTCATATTAATAATGCTTCACTATTTGGAGTCAAAAGTAAGCTTTGAAAAGTTAGCTTTACTTCTGTGATACTTGTGCATGCATATTTAGCTAACTAACTTAGCAAACTAATGTTACTAGATATAACCATTGCACAGAACAGAGCTGCCACCTGCCTTTTTCCACTTAAAATCCATCTACTGCTTCATCTCTCCTAATAGCCCTTATCCACAGCTTTCTTTGGTGTTTTGTCTTAGAGACGGAGAAGAAAAACAATGCAAGCTTTATTTGCTTCTGAACCAGAGTTTTGTCCTCGGAATTTGCGCTCCATTTTCTGCGGTGAACTCAGTCACAACCGTTATATTACAGTTCCATGGTCAGAACCAAGGAGGAAGGCCGCCAACCCTCCTTCTGGTTTGCCTACCCGAAAATATGGGTTTCCATTGAAAGTAAATGAAGGCCGCCAACAGTGTCTCTCTACCGTTACGCTTGTTTACTTAAACCGTAATGCTGACGACCTGCAGATCCTACACTTCTAGTGAACTCAGCATAGCTTTGGCTGCTTCCCTGCAAGACTTTCTGGAGAATTAGGTGGTAGCTGCTCATGTTTCCGCTCCATCGCACGGCTGATGCCAGCATGCTGCTGCCGCCCAATCTATGGCTCTTCGACTGCTCTTGAAAACGGTGAATGCCAGTCCTGCCCTCCCTCCACTGTAGCCTCGCACAATGAGTTTGTTTCTTTGTTTCCTACGGCACAGGTCACAGCATGAATTGGCCCTCTAGTTTTACTTTCTTGTAACTCTGTACTATAAGTTGCTTTTATTGTTTTACTTTTGTGTTGGTAACAGTCTCACAGTATCTGGGCCCTGTTTCACAAAGCAGGATTACTGAGTTAGCTGGTTAACTGCATCGAGTAAAACCCAGAACCCTCCCAAATCTGGAGCTGGGACCTAAGTAAAAACAGCAGTGTAGTTATCCAGCTAACTCAGTAATCCTGCTTTGTGGGTTTCACTCAGTGTAGTTATCCAGCTAACTCCATAATCCTGCTTTGTGAAACAGTGTCCAGGTGTATCATTTGAGAATCTAAATAGGAAATCTTATTCAATTCAGGTTCTTTTGCGCATGCTCTTACAACTCACAGTGTAACCGCAAACCTTTCCACTTTCAACACTGAGATGTTGTATAGAGAAGTCAGCTTAGGACTATTTCAGGTTACATTTATTGCTAAATGTTCCAAGGTCTGAATGGTTATGCTCTTAAGAAAATGGAACGGAAGAAATGCAGACAAATTATATTTTCTCCAGGCAAAAGGACTTAACAGCTTGTTCCAGAAATGTCTGCTTAAGGCAAGAGTTTAAAAGCTGACCTATTTATTCATCCAGGGGAAGGCCTCTGCTGCTTCTTATGTGACAAAGGAGGACAAGGGCCAAATGGAGGTCAGGTCAGACCAAATCTTCTTAATGAATGTGCTTAATGTCAAACAATACAGTTCCTTACGGCACATTTCTGGGACTCTACAGCCCTGTATCTGCTCAGCTGACCCCAATATAATAATAATAATAATAAGAATAAGTATTATTATTATAGAAATAATATAATTCAATTAATAATAATAATAATAATAATAATAATAATAATAATAATAATAAAAATAATAATAATTGCATTTGTTGCACTTTTCTCACACTGAGGAGGTGGCATTCGTCTGAACTACCTCCAATGTGTAGCCCCCACCTGGGTGATGCAACAGGAGCTATTTTGCACAGGAACGCTCACAACACACCAGCTGAGGTGGAGAGGGAAAGAGAATATGATGGCATTTAAATCAGCTGATGATTAGGTGGCAGTTTGAGAGAGCCAGGTTGGGAATTCAGCCAGGACACTGGGAACCCCCTACTCTTTTTACAATGAGTGGCATGGGATCAAATTACCCCAGTGAGTGAGTCAGGACCCCAGTGAGTGAGTCAGGACCCCAGTGAGTGAGGCAGGACCCCAGTGAGTGAGGCAGGACCCCAGTGAGTGAGTCAGGACCCCAGTGAGTGAGTCAGGACCCCAGTGAGTGAGTCAGGACCCCAGTGAGTGAGTCAGGACCCCAGTGAGTGAGTCAGGACCCCAGTGAGTGAGTCAGGACCTCGGTTTACATCTCATCCAAAAGACAGCATCTCCTAGAGCACAGTGTCCCCATCCCTGCACTGGGGCATTGGGGTTTATTTGACCAGAAGGAAGATCTCCCCCTACTGGCTCACCAACACCACTTCCTGCAGCAACTTATTTTCCCCAGGAGGGCTGTTATCCAAGTACTAGACCACACCCACTTAGCTTCAGGCATTCACCGATTTAACACGAGGGACCAACTGTAACCTTCCATTCGACCTCAAAGTACGCAAACTTGATTACAAATAAAATGATCCTCCTCATATGCTTCTGATCATAGCAGTTGTGCCGCTCACAGTCACATTTGAATATACGCTAAACACCCCAGTGGAAGTTACAGGTGGTTAGGCTAACTGGCATCGCCTAGTTGATCACAGATATCCCTGCAGAGGACAACAGGATAGCACAGTGTGTGAGCAATGTCCCAGTAACCACCATCCAAGTACATTATGTAAATGCATAAATCTGCTGATGGTCAAAGGCCCTGCGGTCACTATGACAACAGGGCACAAATAGGCCTCAATTTCAACTTCACTTTCTGTAGCAGGCACATGTCAAATTACAATATTTTGATTGTGATTATCATGACATACATACACACAAACACACACACACATATACACTCTTTATTAGGAACATTATCTAAGTGACTTTGACCGTGGAATGATTGTTGGTGGCAGACAGGGTGGTTTGAATATCTCAGACTGCTGATGATCTGGGATTTTCATGCACACTAGTCTCCCGAGTTTGCAAAGAATGGTGCAAAAAAACAAACGAAAAAATCCAGTGAGTAGCAGTTCTGCAGACAGAAACAGCTTGTTACTGAGAGACGTCAGAGGAGAATGGCCAGACTGGTCAAAGCTGACAGGAAGGTGACAGTAACTCAAATAACCACACATTACAACAGTGGTATGCAGAAGAGCATCTGAACACGCAACGCATCATAACTCTTAAGTGGATAGGCTACAGCAGTAGTAGTCCAAAAAAGATGAGTGTATATTTATACATATAGTATAATAATATGTACTATTACTTATCTGGAAATATGTATAGTATATAATAGAAACAGTAAATGAATATGGTTTTACCGTGTCATTAAACGGTAGACAAAACAGTACAAAGCACCTTCCTATCCTTATTGCTGTTATGCAAATATATTACGGGTTCCGCTCACAGTTCCATGCAATCAATGTTAAAAGTGAAAGGGCAGCGGACTGGGAATACGCCGACATTACTTACACAAATTACGGTGAAAAGCTACATGGGCTCCACCGGAAAGCATGGCAGCATTGAAAATATAGTATGTATGCCACTAGCGCTATCTAGTGGACAAGAAAATAAATGCCTTGTGTATTTCATTTTTATTACCCGTTTTTGGCTTAGGCCGGGACAAATTGTAAAAGTAGACATCACGTAAATTCACAGGTTTAGATAGTACTCAGTGTGTAGTCACTGTGCTAACTTGTACAAATTTAGATAAACACTAGTCGAGTTCAGGTCAATAGACTACTATTTTGTTGCACTGCACAAAAAGCTTATCTTCGGTACAAAGGTGAATTTACAGACATATAATCCCAATACTATCAGCAAGCCAAGCAGCAGCAGTGTATGTGTTTATAAAAATGTATTAATAATTTAATATTTTCCCAAAACGTCTGAACCAAAAAAGAAATGCACATACACATAATTCAAGTTATAATGAGGTTTCTTAGGTTGTTAAATACCTAATTGGGTTTCTCCACTAAATGCAATGTACAGCTTTCAATGGACATGCAAGTTACTTTGACGTCAACGTGCTCTGCTGCCAATGACTTCCGGAGGCTTCGCCGCCTGGGCCCTCCAGCCCTCTCCACGTCCCATGGCTCTATGGCTCACGCGCTGAACTGTGCTCTAGTTAATATGCGTGTCTATGGTCTATTCCGAGTTGCCCGAGGTGCTCGTGTGGACTTTTCCCGTAAATTCAACACCACTTCAAAGCAGGGTAAATCGGAAATACTATTTCGTTGGGAAGTAAGAGTTCATCGCTAGAACTAGAGCAGTTGCTTATTATTAAGATGTGCAATAGCTACTTTACATAAATTAAACTTTAACACTAATCGGTAGATTTGCGGTCGTGTTCGACCTTTACACCCTAGCAGTGGCTGCACTGTGCATTTACTCATTGCAGCGTTTCATGCGACATGAAATTAAATGTCATGCCAGTGACCATTTCAAATTATGTAGTCTAACCAACTCTTTTGCAGCTGTAACGGAACTGTCAGTGGAACTCTGTTGACGACATGGCTACTCCGGTGCATGAAAATGTTCAGGTATCCCTGCTGTTATACTGTATATATTTTTTAACGGCACATGTGTTGTTTAAGTTTGATCAGAAAGTTAAGTTAAAGAACCTGGAGTTAACTATTTATTACTTTATTTGCTTCTCTGAGCAGAAATACTACGGCTCTCGCCTAGGAACGTCCGAAGACCTACAAACAAGCGCATCTTGCGCGTTGCCCTCCCGCCCTATGTCCAAGAGTGCGTTAGCTGCTCTCAAACTGGTTCACCCAGAAGTGTCCAAAAAGTAAGCCAAAAAGATTGTTTCTTGTTCTGATGTCATCATGATGATTGTTTTTAAAGCAACCGCGTGGTAACACTTGTTGCATTGTGCAGCAGGGTCATTCCTGTTATCCAGTGCATTTTCTGTCCCCAGGAAATACCTCTTCATATTTGCTATAAAATGTGTAATTTTTTTAATTCCAAAATAAAATTCAATTATAGGTTGAGAGAGAGAGAGAGAGAGAGAGAGAGGGAGGGAGAGAGGGAGGGAGGGAGGGACAGGGAAGACAGGGAGAGGAGACCTCAGTGAGCCTGCAGCTGAAAGAAGAAAATGGAGAGAAAGGAAGGGGTAGCTAGCTCAGACAGTGGCCCTCTCGCTCTGAAACTGAGTTACTGCATTGTTACATTATATTTCTGTCATTTGTATCTATCATGAACCAAGTGGCCTTTTCTTTTGCTTTAAGTGAATAAAAAATCGATCAACAATGAGTCATTGTTCAAACCTTTTTTTGATCATTGGTGATAATTCCACCCTGTTGGGCTCCGTTTCACTATGTTATACTCCATTCCACCCTGTTAGCTAAGTTTTTCAATAATTTCACAATAATGTTTTTGTGTTAATTAGGAGGCGGCACGGATGGTGCAGTGGGTAGCACTGCCGCCTCACAGCAAGGAGGTCCTGGGTTCGAATCCCCGTCGGCCGGGGCCTCTCTGTGCGGAGTTTGCATGTTCTCCCCGTGTCTGCGTGGGTTTCCTCCGGGTACTCCGGTTTCCTCCCACAGTCCAAAGACATGCAGGTTAGGCTGATTGGAGAGTCTAAATTGCCCATAGGTATGAGTGTATGAGTGTGTGAGTGAATGGTGTGTGTGCCCTGCGATGGACTGTCCAGGGTGTATTCCTGCCTTTCGCCCAATGTATGCTGGGATAGGCTCCAGCCCCCCTGCGACCCTGTTCAGGATAAGTGGGTTCAGATAATGGATGGATGGATGGATGGATGTTAATTAGGAAAGATGGAAGGGATTAACTGCATTCATCATAATAATAACAAAATTCTGTTATTCGCCATCATAATAGCATTATACTGTCCTCTACAACAAATTCCCTAGGGTTATTTGATTTCGATTTGGTTTGCTATTCTTGTTTTATCGTTGCAAATGTCTCAATCCTATGTAAACACACACACCTTACTGAGCTAGAGGTGTTCAGGCTGCTAATATTTATTAACATGCTATGTTTTAAATGACATGTTATATAATTTAAAGTTCAACAATAGAACGCTTGTTGTATTGTACTGCATTATATGCTTTAATTTTCTTCTTGATTTCTGACACATCAGTAAAGATGTGGACAAATCAATGATGATAATAAATATCTCAGTTTAATTGTATGGTCCCGTGAGCATGGGAATTTATCCAGAAACAAAGCTTGGTAAGAAAGTGAAAAAATTACGGAAAACAGATCTTCTATGGGATCTTTTGCGTGAAGATCCGTAAATCTTTCTAATTCGCCGCGTAGAAAGAGGATGATACCGGACATAGGCAGAGCTAATATGACAGTTCGAGCTTGTGACGGAAATAGGCCTTGGAAGGCTGACGTACCCCAGAGCAAAACCGTTGCCTGTATATCGCGTCAAAGCTCAATTTCACTGTTGGAAAAATAACGGCCATTTCACATAACCGTCTCTGTCACAGTGTGTAATTTAATATGGAGTTTAATATTTGGACGTTTTTATCCTGACTCATTTCTGTCTTAAGCGGCACTGGGTCCACTGAATTCCGATGCTGCTTTCCAACGAAATAACGATTTCGTTAGCCAAAAGCTACAGTTTCACCACAGCCCATGTTACATACGTCACATCAGGGTTCCCACGCTCGTCGGTGCTACCGTTAGCTCGCCAAGAAATGTAAAGCAACGACTTGAAAAGGATATTACTAACGAGAACACCAATGATGGCAAGAATGAAGACACTTCCGGCGATATACACTCAGTGAGCATTTTATTTGGTATTTATTAGACTCGTTTTTTAGACTAATTGATTCTGCTGCTGTAGCCTATCCACTTAGGTTCATTTATGGTTTGACACGTTGTGTGTTGAGATGTTCTTCTGCATTCCACTGTTGTAATGTGTGGTTATTACTTTCACCTTTTGTCAGCTTTGACCAGTCTGCCCCCATTCCTCTGACCTCTCTCATTAACAAGGTGTTTTTGCCTGCTGAACTGCTGCTCACTGGATGTTTTTGTTTTTTGCACCATTCTCTAGTTGTGTGTGAAAATCCCACATTTCTGTGATAGTCAAACCATCCTGTCTGGCCCCAACAAGTTATAATAAAGTAATAGTATTGCTAACATAATAAAGTGGTCACTGCGTGTATACAACTGTGCAAAAAACATTATTTATTACGCGAACGAGTAATAGCTATCGGCAACGCACGTGAATGCTTAGTGAAAATACAGCCAGAATCAGCCCTGTGCGTGATGTTGTTATTGTTTTGGCAAATTTACACAGATATTTTTTAAACCATAGAAAAATTCATATTCAAACAAACGTCCAAATGTCATAATTAATTTTAAAGGATGAAAAACAGTTTTAAAAACTCCATTAATTTCTCCCATAGACTGTCTGTTTTTTGATCCGGATTTCTAGAAAACCATAGATAATTTCGAAGGGAATGACGACACGACTTCTAAGGCCTATGACATATTTAGTGTGCTCCATGCCTCAGCTGTACCCTTGTAACGACCATTAGTCTCTCCTAGCTATCGCACATTAGTCTACCTTATCGGGCAATGTTTCCTTTCTCGCAATAAGATTGAATGGACATACAGTGGGATCCAAAAGTCTGAGACCACATTGAAAATATGGTATTGTTTTTCATGTAATCCTGGACATAAACAGAAATGTTTAAACAAATTAAAGTTACTTCCACTCTTTACCAGAACTACTTGGAGACCAAAGACTGCATAATCCACAATCAGCTGACCTCAACCCCATTGAACATTTATTACATTACATTACATTACATTATTGGCGTTTGGCAGACGCTCTCATCCAGAGCGACATACAACAAAGTGCATACCCATAACCAGGGATAAGTTCGCTGAAAGACCCTAGAGGGGGCACTTGAATACTGACAAAAGCCAAACATTCACTAACATCACAAGATGTCCTTTGGAACATTGTCAAATAATGCTGGGATAAAAAATAATAATAATTATGCTGGGATAACATGGATCATCTGGGTTTGCAGAGATCCATAAGGGGGACATACGAAATACTAAGAAATGTTGAAATTCACGTACAATTTTCAAAGATTCAACTTTTGACTGAAATTGTTATGCTGATAATATAATTTGCTATGAAAATGTTTGAATTAAATTAGAAAGGAATGCAACAGAAGCATTTTCACTTGTGGTCTCAGACTTTTGGACTTCACTGGATCTGAAAAATGTTGTTTTTTGTATGAATTGCTTTAACTGAATGGAAGGGAGGGGGGATATTTTGCCTGTGAACATTCTTTATGGCCCCTGAGTTCAATTCAGTTTAATTCAATCTTATTTGTACAGTGCTTTTCACAGCAGACTGTCACAAAGACACTTAACAGAAGGGAAGAAACATGGGAAATATCAACCCTAAGCCCCCAAATAGCACATGAGGTAAACAACTCCCCAGAAGGAGAAAAACCCATGAACAGTGGCGAGAAAAAACTCCCAAATGGGGAGAAATCTCGAGAGGAACCCGGCTATAGGGGGATGCCCATCCTCCACTGGCCTACAGGTTAAGATGGTAACAGTTCAGGTGTTGAGCTAGCGGGTAATCCAGAAAGTCCACAGGATGGATGTAGAGTGTGCAGTTCAGAGGGGAGGGGGTGAGTCTGTGTTGGATGTAGAGTGCAGTTCAGAGGGGAGGGGGTGAGTCTGTGTTGGATGTAGAGTGTGCAGTTCAGAGGGGAGGGGGTGAGTGTGTTGGATGCAGAGTGTGCAGTTCAGAGGGGAGGGGGTGAGTCTGTAGCTCCAGGATGTAGAGTGTGCAGTTCAGAGGGGAGGGGGGTGAGTCTGTGTTGGGTGTAGAGTGTGCAGTTCAGAGGGGAGGGGGTGAGTCTGTGTTGGGTGTAGAGTGTGCAGTTCAGAGGGGAGGGGGTGAGTCTGTGTTGGATGTAGAGTGTGCAGTTCAGAGGGGAGGGGGTGAGTGTGTTGGATGCAGAGTGTGCAGTTCAGAGGGGAGGGGGTGAGTCTGTAGCTCCAGGATGTAGAGTGTGCAGTTCAGAGGGGAGGGGGGTGAGTCTGTGTTGGGTGTAGAGTGTGCAGTTCAGAGGGGAGGGGGTGAGTCTGTGTTGGATGTAGAGTGTGCAGTTCAGAGGGGAGGGGGTGAGTCTGTGTTGGATGTAGAGTGTGCAGTTCAGAGGGGAGGGGGGTGAGTCTGTGTTGGATGTAGAGTGTGCAGTTCAGAGGGGAGGGGGTGAGTCTGTGTTGGGTGTAGAGTGTGCAGTTCAGAGGGGAGGGGGTGAGTCTGTGTTGGATGTAGAGTGTGCAGTTCAGAGGGAGGGGGTGAGTCTGTGTTGGATGCAGAGTGTGCAGTTCAGAGGGGAGGGGGTGAGTCTGTAGCTCCAGGATGTAGAGTGTGCAGTTCAGAGGGAGGGGGTGAGTCTGTGTTGGATGTAGAGTGTGCAGTTCAGAGGGAAGGGGGGTGAGTCTGTGTTGGATGTAGAGTGTGCAGTTCAGAGGGGAGGGGGTGAGTCTGTGTTGGATGTAGAGTGTGCAGTTCAGAGGGGAGGGGGTGAGTCTGTGTTGGGTGTAGAGTGTGCAGTTCAGAGGGGAGGGGGTGAGTCTGTGTTGGATGTAGAGTGTGCAGTTCAGAGGGGAGGGGGTGAGTCTGTGTTGGGTGTAGAGTGTGCAGTTCAGAGGGGAGGGGGTGAGTCTGTGTTGGATGTAGAGTGTGCAGTTCAGAGGGGAGGGGGTGAGTCTGTGTTGGATGTAGAGTGTGCAGTTCACAGGGAGGGGGTGAGTCTGTGTTGGGTGTAGAGTGTGCAGTTCAGAGGGAGGGGGTGAGTCTGTGTTGGGTGTAGAGTGTGCAGTTCAGAGGGGAGGGGGTGAGTCTGTGTTGGGTGTAGAGTGTGCAGTTCAGAGGGCAGGGGGTGAGTCTGTGTTGGATGTAGAGTGTGCAGTTCAGAGGGGAGGGGGTGAGTCTGTGTTGGATGTAGAGTGTGCAGTTCAGAGGGGAGGGGGTGAGTCTGTGTTGGATGTAGAGTGTGCAGTTCAGAGGGGAGGGGGATGAATCCAGGATGGGCATGAAGCAGAACAGGAGCAGGGTCCAGTTGGAGTGGTCCAATAGTACAAGAGCTCGATGAAGGGGAGGGGGAGCAGATGAGGATGCTGTGATGTGATGAGTTGTGTCGTGGCGCTGTAGTTGTAATGTCTAGATGATGTGATGAGTTGTGTAGTAGTGTAGATGATGTGATGAGTTGTGTAGTAGTAGTGTAGATGATGTGATGAGTTGTGTCGTGGTGCTGTAGTAGTGTAGATGATGTGATGAGTTGTGTAGTAGTGTGTAGATGATGTGATGAGTTGTGTAGTAGTGTGTAGATGAGTTGTGTGGTGGCACTGTAGTAGTTGTATGTAGTTGCGATGTTGGCTATCTGCCGGATCTTCCTCCAGGTATTTTGGCTGTGGAATGGTGGTCCCAGAAAAGCTGACTGGCTGCAGGATCCTGGATCTGGGGAGCGGTTCTGGGCGAGACTGCTACATCCTCAGCAAGCTGGTGGGAAAGACTGGCCATGTGATCGGCCTCGACATGACCGAGGAGCTGGTACTGTACCCTGGAGCCCCCTGTGTTACACGAACCAGCCTCTGCATGCGCTGGGTCTCATGGTACACTAACCAGCCTCTACATGCGCTGGGTCTCATGGTACACTAACCAGCCTCTGCATGGGTCTCATTCCTCTGCGCTGTTCCCCTGTCCAGGTCCTGGCATCCCAGAAATATGTCACGTACCACCAGGAAGCGTTCGGGTTCGAGGAGCCCAACACCGTCTTCCTCCAGGGATACATGGAGAGGCTGGAGGAAGCCGGGATACAGAGCAACTCCGTGGATGTCCTGGTGTAAATGGTTCCCCTGGGATATTGCCTTGCTGTTTGTTGTCGTTTGTGTCCATGCCGTTGTCTGACAGAACAGACCACACTGTGCTCTGTAGGGGGCGTGTGCTTGCAGGCACCTCTCTTTTCCAAAGCTTTATAAAACTTTGTTTCTGTCAGTTAACACCTATAGAAAAGCCACACGACTCCAAATATCACCAAATGTTATATAGTCCTATGTTAAACTTTTGGGCACCCCTGGGCAAAAAGCCTTTTACAATTAATGTCTAAGTGAACAGAAGCGAACGTGACCACTAAATGGTACAAAGTTAAACATGACACATTTCTTCAAATTTTAAAGTGAGATTACTTTTTATTTTAATTTTTTACTGTTTCAAAATAATAAGAAAAAGGAAAAAGGCCCTCTGCAAAATTTTGGGAACTCTGTTAGTTATTACTTTGTAACTCTTTTGGAATTTTTCCCTATTCTTCCTGGCAGAACGCCTCTAGCTCAGAAATATTCTTTGGCCTCCTTGCATGTATGGCATGTTTGAGATCTCTCCATTGATTTTCAATAATATTCAAGTCTGGTGACTGAGGTGGCCATTCCAAAACCTTCATCCATCTTTCCTGGAGGTATTTCATGGTTGATTTCGAGGTATGCTTTGGATCATTGTCTTGCTGGAATACCCAAACTCTCTTCAACTTCAATGTCTGGACTGACAAAAAAATTTGCCTAGAATTTCTTGATATTTGGTGGAATCCATTCTTCCTTCCACCCACACAATATCTCCTGCTCCCCCAGCTGCCACACAACCCCCAAGCATAATGGATCCACCTCCATAATGGATCCACCTCCATGCTTCACAGTTGGCTGGGTGTTCTTCTCTACAAATACTTTTTTCTCCAAAAGATACCTTCTTTGGTGGTGGCCAAAAAGTTCTATTTTGGTTTTGTCAGTCCAAAGCACATTGTTCCAAAAGACTTTTGCTCAAGCTCCTCAATGTTTTCTTTTGCATACTTCAGATGCTTAATTTTGTGTTGAGGTTGTTCTTTCTGGAAGCTCTGCCATGTAGGTCTTTGTTGTTTAAAGTAGATTGTATTGCTGTCCTGTGAATAGCTAGAGCCGTGCCTGCTACTCTTTTGCAGTGATGTGTGGGTTCTTCTGAGCATTTCTTACCAGGTCTTGGGCCATTTTCTCAGTCTTCTGGACCTTGCTGTTCCATTTATCTTCCATTTTCAGTTTGAAATGTTGAGAATTTTTTGTAGCCTTCATTCTGACATCCTCGGACAACTGTTTAGAGGAAACCATGCTGGTTAACACCAGACAGAACAGCCAGTGCAACTGGATACTTCAGAAGTTATGAATTTACTTCAGAATAAAAAGTTCAGCCCTGGAGTTATACTCACCAGACTCACTGAAGTAACAACAAATAATCCAAAAGGGTTCCCAAACTTTTTGAACTCAAAGTTTTACAGTTCAGGTTTGCTTTCCCTCATGTACAGATACGTTGTAGCAGGCAGTTTAACCAGGGGTGCCCACATTTCTGCTCCCCACTGTATACCTTTCATTCCATTTTAACTGAAATGAAGTGAAGATTGAAGTGAGGTTGTTTTTCTTTTCAAGGTCAAACTGTGTGATCTGCTTATGTCCGGATAAGAAGGCTGTCCTAAAAGAGGCCTACAGGGTCCTGAAGGTATTTATTTCCCCATACTGACACAACGTCCCGATTACCAGACCTGTATGAAACAGTGTTTATTTTTCTGGCCGGGCCATCTCTGAAGCCTGATTCAGGCTTCATCTCGCAGCCTCCTTCGGAAGATTCCGGGGTTGGCGGTGCAGAAATGGAGACTTTGTGCACCGCCAAAAAACTGTAACCATACGGCCTGCTGTGTATTGATCCAGATTGTAGTTTTATTGTCTCTGGAGTGTGCTCTGAACAAACCAAAATGATTGGAACTACGAAGTCTCTGGGCAGTACTGTATCGCCCCTCCGTACAGTGGCTGCCGGACCAAGCACGAGTCAGGCTTTACCCTTTGCTAGCCATTGAATGGATTCATGTCATATTCCATATTCCACCTGACGCAAATGCACACAACATTCTGAGAAATAAAGGTTCAGTGGAGGTACGTGTTTGTTCTTTTAGGAACAAATTTTCCAAATGTACAAATTAATTATGCATAGCTGGCTAGGGGTATGTTGTTATGTATCAATAGGGTATCATTCCAGAGAGAACCTTTTAGGCTCTCTTTGTACCTTTTCACTGAGAGACAACCAAGCCAATTAAGAGAGACTTAAGAGAGAGATTTTGGTTTTCATTTGAGACATTTACAGAATTGTCTGACAACCTGGCAGCTCTACAATAACTTACATAGGGGTATTTGGTAGTATAGGGGCACTTGAAGTATATTTTCTTGCTTTAGGTCACCCCAAATGCTGCTATACCAGCCATGTAAAGACTCCTGTGTGTCCTGAAATACCATTCATTGCGCATAAACACTGCCTGGGCTGCTCAAAAAACAAAAACTGAAACGTAAATTTATATGCACATTAACTTATTTTCTCTGATGTCATTTTCCATAGGATGGTGGCGAATTTTATTTTAGTGATATGTATGCAAACAAGGTGGTTCCTGAACATCTAAAAGAAGATCCAGTACTATGGGGTAAATATTCATCATCATTGTATTTGTTTGTAATATGACTTAGCCTCCAAACAAAATAAATAGGTTTGTGTTTTGTCTTGGTTCTGCCCTGCTATTGGAGTGCTTAGAGAAGTGTATAAACTTCACTTCCTGAATTACACAGAAGCAGTGTAAGGTCAGACTGCCTCTAATGGGATGGCTGTAAATATGAAATGGGCGTGTTTTGAAATAGCTGGCAATAACCTGCTGGCAAACTTCATGTTGCACTTTGTACAAGGTTTTTCATGGCCACGCAATAGACTTTGGACCCACTGCTTGCCTCATTGTGTAGCAGGCTACTACAAGTCATGCGAATAGAAGGGCGTGCTGTGCATTGCATCAGATTCATACATATTGCTACACTTCTGTAGCATCTGCCTCTTGTGCTGTGTTTTCTGAAACAGATTGAGGAAATAGAGGAAATTGAAAGTGCGCTGTGTTGTGCTGAAACAGGGGAAGGCATGGGCGGCTCCCTGTTCTGGCTGGATCTCATCGGGCTGGTGCAGGACATCGGCTTCAGCGCTCCCCGGCTGGTCACCTCCTCCAACATCCTGGTCCATAACACGGAGCTTTCGAGGAAAACCGGTGAGAGGACAGGGTCGGCCATGTTTGCTCAGAGAAAAACATGTTGAGTAGAAATGATCTGTTAATGGACATGTTGGCGGGAGTCCAGGCCAGTGTGTGTCCATTCCTCCGTCTGCTCGGATCCCCGCTTTCCCGCCTACTGTTTTTAAACACCGCTCCTGTGTGCTCCGTGCAGGTGACATCAAATACACCTCAGGCACTTACCGCTTCTTCAAACTGCCCAAAGACGCGGAAATGGTGCCTGCAATAGTCACGTATAAGGGAACAGTGCCTGACTACACTGACCAGCTGGACTTCGATAGCTCACACTCCTTCAAGGTAGGCCACTGGCCTCAAAGATTTTTAAGCATTGTCCAACGGAACATGCTGCACAGCGCTTATAAGGAATGCAACAGCAGAAAAACCTTTAGCCCTTCCAGTCTAACTGCAACACGAAGCGGCTTGCATTTAGACTCAGTCCAGACTCAAGCCCTGTCTTAGTCCTGTGCGCCAGTGTTCAATCCCTCATCGGGTTTCCTGTGTGGCCCCTGCAGAGGGGCGTGCCATTTCCTGTGGACGCCGAGACAGCGGCCATACTGCGTTCCTCCCGCTACTCCTCTGACTTCTGCATCCAGGCCTCGGAAAACCAGGAAACACTGCGGAAACCCACACCTCAGGTAAAGCAGAACCCCAGGTAAAGCAGAACCCCACACCTCAGGTAAAGCAGAACCCCACACCTCAGGTAAAGCAGAACTACACACCTCAGGTAAAGCAGAACCCCACACTTCAGGTAAAGCAGAACTACACACCTCAGGTAAAGCAGAACTACACACCTCAGGTAAAGCAGAACCCCACACCTCAGGTAAAGCAGAACCCCAGGTAAAGCAGAACCCCACACCTCAGGTAAAGCAGAACCACACACCTCAGGTAAAGCAGAACCCCACACCTCAGGTAAAGCAGAACTACACACCTCAAGTAAAGCAGAACCACACACCTCAGGTAAAGCAGAACCCCACACCTCAGGTAAAGCAGAACCCCACACCTCAGGTAAAGCAGAACTACACACCTCAGGTAAAGCAGAACCCCACACCTCAGGTAAAGCAGAACCCCACACCTCAGGTAAAGCAGAACCCCACACCTCAGGTAAAGCTGAACTATACACCTCAGGTAAAGCAGAACTACACACCTCAGGTAAAGCAGAACCCCACACCTCAGGTAAAGCAGAACCACACACCTCAGGTAAAGCAGAACTACACACCTCAGGTAAAGCAGAACCACACACCTCAGGTAAAGCAGAACTACACACCTCAGGTAAAAGTGGCAAGCCACAGGGTAATCCCCCAGGTCAGCAGGGTGACCCCTCTCCCAGGCATTGGGGCAACATTGTCCTTGTGGACTGTGGACACTTAAAAGGGACCCATGGAGGATGGGATGTGGCCTCGTCAACTACTCTCATCTTATTTAGAGCAGGGTTGACGACAAGTACTCCTTCAGAGAGGTGGCCTTGTTTCTCGTCTTAGAGGTGGGGGGTTGTCCTGGTAGAGGACAGTGTCTTTCACTGCAGTTCAGGATTTTTTCCCACTTTGTACCTATAATTCTGTTGCTACGATTACAGTTTTTTTACAATTCACTTTTTCTTCATACAACACTCTCCACCAACATGCAGCTTGTCAGTTCATTTCATTCGCAAAATGGATCAAAACTACCAAACCACTGCAGACTACTTACAAGTGATCTGTTTCCATAAAACTGAGTGCCATACATAAATAAATGTATGTATAAAAGAAATATAATAAAGTAAGATGTAAATATAGAATGCTTGTCTGACAGATTAAACTTTCATTTTAACTTGCAAGTCAGCGGGCTCAGTTTGCCCAGATGTGTGCTTCACCACACCACTATCCCGGTGGCTCGAACCTGGAGCCTGCTGGTCTGCAATACTGTCATTTAAAATGTGTTAATTTCAAGTAAAATGAGTGTGAGAGTTCAGATCCAGGCAGAGACCCGTTCAGGGCAGTGGTTTTTGCTGTCCTTAAACACTGCACGTGAGTGAATTAACGCCTACTGTGAATTATGTAGGGCTTTTCATTATTATATCCAGACACAGCATACAGATCGCATCAGAGATGTAAACCGTACCATTTCCTTACACACTGGCTTTGTAAATAACAATAATACAATGAATAACAGTAGGTACACTGCAGTGGCAGGACAGTTCTGAAGGGCCTGTTCTGGTCATTATGTTATAGTATGTAAATTAAAGTATTTGCATGAGGTGTACTAAGTGCTCCAAAGATAGCATCACCTCATTAGATCATTAGGCAAGATGCAATCAGTGTCTGTTGAGCGATCCGTTTTCAAATTGTCACGCAGATTAATCACAGCCAGTAATCAATGGCAGACTTCACAGGATTTGTCCTTTATAGCGCCTTTTATCAAATTCACTGGCCTCTCCTGATGGTGACTGCTCTGTTCCTGTTAAACACAAGGTAAATGACTGCATTTATATTGCGCTTTTATCCTAAGTGCTTTACAGTTGATGCCCCTCTTTCCCCCATTCGCACACACCAACTGCCATGCAAGGTGGCCAATGCAAGGAACAAATCAGTTTATTGGGAGCAATTGGGGGTTAGGTGTCTTTACATTTCAATTCTTGTTGTCAGAAAACCTCATTGATTATGCAGTCCAGTTAAGCGCATGTTGAATGAGAATTGTTCGGCACTGTTCTGCCCATACTGTAAGAGGCGCCCTGCGCTCAACTGTGGTGCAACCAAAGTGCATAAAAAATACCCTGTAATAGAATCTGTGTACTTTAACTCACGGGGGGTCACGCATATACTGTGCAACCGCGTTACAGACACTGATCAGAGAAGCTCGTACGTGGTCTCGTCGTGTTCCCCTGTGCTGGACTGTGTGCCCCTGTGCTGGACTGTGTTCCCCTGTGCTGTGCTGGACTGTGTGCCCCTGTGCTGGACTGTGTTCCCCTGTGCTGGACTGTGTTCCCCTGTGCTGTGCTGGACTGTGTTCCCCTGTGCTGGACTGTGTTCCCCTGTGGTCGACTGTGTTCCCCTGGGGTGACTGTGTTCCCCTGTGCTCAACTGTGTTCCCTGTGCTGGACTGTGCTGGACTGTGTTCCCCTCTCTCTTACAGCACTGCCACCTCGACCCGTTCCTGCTGGCTGAGAGCCTGGGCTCCTGTGTCAGACACTGCTCCAAGACCCAGAGCCAGGCGGGCTGCGGCACGGCGCCCCCTGGTGGCTGCCAGGGTGCTGCCAGCACAGGCCACTGTGGGAAATAGGCCTGGCAACCTTGGGTACTGGGCAGGAATGTTGTGCTTTATATGCATTTGTAGGCAATGTGAGCACAACGTCTGAAAGTTAGTGATGCCTGCAGCTGAATTGTTAGGCCGAAGAACAAGTACGGCAAACAACGTTAGTAACATGTTTATCTCTGATCTCTGCTAGGGGATTGATTGTTGATGTTGCTGTGTGTGTGTAATGCATAACACAGCTGGAGTGCTACAAACATAATTCCTGCTTTCTTCAGAATTGTATTGTCTGTGTTTACATGCCTGGAGGTAAATTCAAGCTGAGGTCAAAAAAAAAAAAAAAAAAAAAAGCTTCTATCTTGTTGTCATGCATTCCATTTCCCTTAAATTTACAGCTTTTTAATCATAAACCATTAAACAAAACTCTCACAGACATTTAATATAACTTGCAAGTGTCTTTATTTACACCTTTAAAAATAACCCCGGCCAGAACACACAGGAGGGCCCCTGCGCTTGGTTTGGATCAAATTGTCCTGGTTTCAACTTTTAGTAAAAGAGGTATGATACTGTTCAGAGATGTAGTTCATAACCAGTAACTAAAATGTCAATGTAAATTTGGTTCTTGTTCTTTGTTTTTATCTGTTGTTCATCATCTGTATTTGCTTAATGACTTTTTGCCTTTATGGTTTCTTTGAATATGGGACAAAAATAATTGAGAATGCCAGTTCATAAAAACAAATATCAATAATCTATTAAATGAAAACTTTGTATTTTGCAGATACAAATGAATCCCCCCCCCCTACATATCACAACCCTGTCATAATTAAAATGTAGGTGGACATCGTCAAAATCTTTTTCCTTTACAATTTTACAGATATGGAGTATTTCTTCTGTAGGATCAGTTTGGAAGACTAATTCAAGTTTTTTTACAATCACTTTGACACTAATCTCACAAGGTTGTGCTCAATTTTCACAACCATAGACACAACACTCAAAATGGTAAGCGCTTGTAACACAGCCTGTTCGCCTGTTCAAAACATGCAGTGTGCATTCATATCTTTGCAGAAATCTTGCACTTCCAAGCTCATTGGTTCAAATTCCTCATTTTTAATGAAATACTTTTTCAAAATACTTTTCAACATTTGTTTAGATCGGCCACACAAAAGATACCTATAGATTCACTGTTTAGTTGTTTTTACAATACTTTGCTATGGCAGGAAAAAAATACATGATACATGTTTCAATACGGTCCTTTTTGTGGTTCTAAATAAAGGGAATAGGGGAAACAGTAGAAGAGAGTGGAATCATTGGACAAAATCAGAATACTGTAAAAAATATATAATTACAACATACAGTGTTTGTTTCACAGTTTTTTTTTACAATTGCAAACAAGCATTTTTTTGACAGAGTTTACTTTTTTAGAACTTTTCACAGTTAAAAATCAGGCTGAACCACCAAAAACTATACATTTCTACAGTCCAATTTGAAAATCACTAACAGAAAATCTACTGAATTACCGTAATGCCACTGGTTGCTAGTGTTTTTGAGGTCATTGTTCTATGATTCACACAAAAAAATTCTAGTGCTGGTGCTTTTCCTTTGAGACATGTTTGCAGTGATTTGGTAGTTTTTATCAGTTTTGTGAATTAAATGAACTGTTGTGCCAAGCACAGAGTTGTATGAAGAGTTTTGTACTCCTCTCTGAAGGAGTACCTGTCGTCTGCCATTCCATTGACCACCTCTTACATTAAAAAATGGATCCTGTTCCAAAATAATTGGTGTCAATCGATTAATTTATCCGAAAACATTCATAATCTAAACATGGAATGTTGTTACAAGTAATCTGTTTCCATGAAACTATGCTTTAGGAGTAATGTTGCAGTTCATTTTGAGTAGTAGAATACATTGGTAGTTAGATGCATTGTAATGAATGAAAAAAGTATTTTCAAATGTAATATGTGTATTTCTTTTTGAAATGCTAATACTTTGAATGTTATGTTGTGTCATTATGAACAAGTGATTTGGTTTAGCAAACAAATGACTTTTGGTTTATATATATTGTAACCAAGCAGTTGAAAAAAGTGTTTAGAGTTTTGCAAAATGTGCATTTTGATTATCCGTTTTCAGTTTTGTGTCTACGGTTTTCTAAAATTAGTGTCAAAGTGATTGTGAAAAAACTGATATTGCAGTTAAAAATGATTCATGCATCATTTCACTTTTACCTACATTTGCAATGGAAGCTGACAGGGCCCCCTAGGGGCTGTCCACATACTGCATGTTGTAATTAGCATGTTTGTTAGCTATCCACATACGGCATGTTGTAATTAGCATGTTTGTTAGCTATCCACATACTGCATGTTGTAATTAGCATGTTTGTTAGCTATCCACATACGGCATGTTGTAATTAGCATGTTTGTTAGCTATCCACATACTGCATGTTGTAATTAGCATGTTTGTTAGCTATCCACATACTGCATGTTGTAATTAGCATGTTTGTTAGCTATCCACATACTGCATGTTGTAATTAGCATGTTTGTTAGCTATCCACATACTGCATGTTGTAATTAGCATGTTTGTTAGCTATCCACATACTGCATGTTGTAATTAGCATGTTTGTTAGCTATCCACATACGGCATGTTGTAATTAGCATGTTTGTTAGCTATCCGCATACTGCATGTTGTAATTAGCATGTTTGTTAGCTATCCATATACGGCATGTTGTAATTAGCATGTTTGTTAGCTATCCATATACGGCATGTTGTAATTAGCATGTTTGTTAGCTATCCATATACGGCATGTTGTAATTAGCATGTTTGTTAGCTATCCACATACTGCATGTTGTAATTAGCATGTTTGTTAGCTATCCGCATACTGCATGTTGTAATTAGCATGTTTGTTAGCTATCCATATACGGCATGTTGTAATTAGCATGTTTGTTAGCTATCCATATACGGCATGTTGTAATTAGCATGTTTGTTAGCTATCCATATACGGCATGTTGTAATTAGCATGTTTGTTAGCTATCCACATACTGCATGTTGTAATTAGCATGTTTGTTAGCTATCCACATACTGCATGTTGTAATTAGCATGTTTGTTAGCTATCCACATACTGCATGTTGTAATTAGCATGTTTGTTAGCTATCCACATACTGCATGTTGTAATTAGCATGTTTGTTAGCTATCCACATACTGCATGTTGTAATTAGCATGTTTGTTAGCTATCCACATACTGCATGTTGTAATTAGCATGTTTGTTAGCTATCCACATACTGCATGTTGTAATTAGCATGTTTGTTAGCTATCCACATACTGCATGTTGTAATTAGCATGTTTGTTAGCTATCCACATACTGCATGTTGTAATTAGCATGTTTGTTAGCTATCCACATACTGCATGTTGTAATTAGCATGTTTGTTAGCTATCCGCATACTGCATGTTGTAATTAGCATGTTTGTTAGCTATCCATATACGGCATGTTGTAATTAGCATGTTTGTTAGCTATCCATATACGGCATGTTGTAATTAGCATGTTTGTTAGCTATCCATATACGGCATGTTGTAATTAGCATGTTTGTTAGCTATCCACATACTGCATGTTGTAATTAGCATGTTTGTTAGCTATCCGCATACTGCATGTTGTAATTAGCATGTTTGTTAGCTATCCATATACGGCATGTTGTAATTAGCATGTTTGTTAGCTATCCATATACGGCATGTTGTAATTAGCATGTTTGTTAGCTATCCACATGCTGTGTGTTGTAATTAGCATGTTTGTTAGCTATCCACATACTGCATGTTGTAATTAGCATGTTTGTTAGCTATCCACATACTGCATGTTGTAATTAGCATGTTTGTTAGCTATCCACATACTGCATGTTGTAATTAGCATGTTTGTTAGCTATCCACATACTGCATGTTGTAATTAGCATGTTTGTTAGCTATCCACATACTGCATGTTGTAATTAGCATGTTTGTTAGCTATCCACATACTGCATGTTGTAATTAGCATGTTTGTTAGCTATCCACATACTGCATGTTGTAATTAGCATGTTTGTTAGCTATCCACATACTGCATGTTGTAATTAGCATGTTTGTTAGCTATCCACATACTGCATGTTGTAATTAGCATGTTTGTTAGCTATCCACATACTGCATGTTGTAATTAGCATGTTTGTTAGCTATCCACATACTGCATGTTGTAATTAGCATGTTTGTTAGCTATCCACATACTGCATGTTGTAATTAGCATGTTTGTTAGCTATCCACATACTGCATGTTGTAATTAGCATGTTTGTTAGCTATCCACATACTGCATGTTGTAATTAGCATGTTTGTTAGCTATCCACATACTGCATGTTGTAATTAGCATGTTTGTTAGCTATCCATATACGGCATGTTGTAATTAGCATGTTTGTTAGCTATCCATATACGGCATGTTGTAATTAGCATGTTTGTTAGCTATCCATATACGGCATGTTGTAATTAGCATGTTTGTTAGCTATCCATATACGGCATGTTGTAATTAGCATGTTTGTTAGCTATCCACATACTGCATGTTGTAATTAGCATGTTTGTTAGCTATCCGCATACTGCATGTTGTAATTAGCATGTTTGTTAGCTATCCATATACGGCATGTTGTAATTAGCATGTTTGTTAGCTATCCATATACGGCATGTTGTAATTAGCATGTTTGTTAGCTATCCACATGCTGTGTGTTGTAATTAGCATGTTTGTTAGCTATCCACATACTGCATGTTGTAATTAGCATGTTTGTTAGCTATCCACATACTGCATGTTGTAATTAGCATGTTTGTTAGCTATCCACATACTGCATGTTGTAATTAGCATGTTTGTTAGCTATCCACATACTGCCTGTTGTAATTAGCATGTTTGTTAGCTATCCAGACAGGGGAGACATAGTTGTTGCAATCTGGCACCAGCTGTAATATTATGTTATGACTAATTAAGTTAGTAAGTTATAAGTATGTTATAAGTTACTAATTAACTTATCTCTTGCCGTTGACCGGGCAGTGAGTCCTGTGATGTAGGTTACTACAATAAATAAACCTTTATCTATAAATAGTCTTAATCAAGAACAGAATAGTTATCCATTATTAGTAAAGTAATAAGTAATAAGTATGCCAGAGGGTAAACATTACATGGTGTCAGAGTAGAGGTTTGATTACCCACTCTTTGTGAAAAAATGGAGTCCTACGGTGTTCCAAATCCAAGGATGGACTGGGATATGGCAAACTTACCAGAAGCACGGAGGCGACTCTGACAGCACACAGAGCTCATGTTCAAAGGCCCCGTGTGGAAAAATCAAGGCGGAGAAATGCAGTTTCTCTTGTTATGGATTGGGGGAAAAGGACAGGTTGTGCATAATACTTACACTCACAGAAGATGAATCCGAGACACTCAAGACATACTACGATAAGTATACTGAGTACATCACACCCAAGGCTGACCCCGTCTATGTTAGATATAAATTCCATGAGAAAATGTGGGGAGAGACATCTAAAGCTGTTGGTAAAAGAGTGGATACCCAAATACCAAGGAAATGGTGTGTTGTGAATTGTGAATTGTGTTTGCCATGAAAAACTACTCAGTCATGGTTCTGAGCTCATACTAGAAAAGGCCAGACATTGCACGTTCACATGAGCTAGCACAGCAACAGCTAAAGTCTATGAGGCAGGGCAAAGACAACAGCAGCCAGGACACTGTGCATGCAGTAGGGCTAAAGTCTATGAGCCAGGGCAAAGACAACAGCAGCCAGGACACTCTGCATGCAGTACGGCTAAAGTCTATGAGGCAGGGCAAAGACAACAGCAGCCAGGACACTGTGCATGCAGTAGGGCTAAAGTCTATGAGGCAGGGCAAAGACAACAGCAGCCAGGACACTGTGCATGTAGTAGGGCTAAGTTCTGCAGTAGGCAGAAAAACATACAGAAGAGAAGCAGCACCAAAAGCAGCAACACAAAAGGACAGTGGCACAGCAGCCAGGGCATTTAGCCACTGTGGAGGGCAACACAGCCCCCAAGTCACATGCCCAAGTCACATGCCCAGCAAAAGGAAAACAATGCATTAAATGCAATAAGTTTAAACATTTTTTAAAAGCATGCAAATCAAACTTCCAAGCACAGACAAAACCTTAGCGCAGCACAGTGCACACTGTGGGAGAGAACCCGGGAGAAGAGCTCACAGAGGATGAGCAGACAGAGCTCTACAGACAGCATCACAATAGGGAACCAGGGGAAAAGCAATGAGCAGGCTTACGTAGCGGTAGGGATGGGCTCACATCAGAGTGGCACCTGGCACAGGGGCATGGGCCAATACAATTCCAACAAACATGTTCCAGGCACTGCTCAAAAACATTGCACTGAAGCCAGCAGCACACTGGCTCAGAGGAGGAGCACTAAGCGGCAAAGGCACATGCCAGTTAAAATGTCAATACAAGGACAGCTCGTGGCTGGCCCCACACAAAGAAAAAGTGCCCGCCCAGCATGCAAGAATACTGGAACCACAGAGATGAAATCTCTGAAATCCATGGCGTCTTGTTCAAAGGCGAGAGGATCATCGTCCTCCACAAGATCTGGGAGGTCATGATAGAGCGCATACAGGCCGGTCACATGGGCGAGGAAAAGGGCAAAACCCGAGCAAGGGACCTCCTGTTCTGGCCTGGCGTGGGAGAACAAACGGAGGTGGCAGTGGAAGCCTGCAGCATATGCCAAGAGTGACGCCGCGCAAACCCAAAAGAACCCATGACATCACGCGCATGACATCACTCGCCGTACCTGAGAGACCGGGGCGAGTGACAGGCACAGACCTGTTCACATGGAACTCGCAGGACTGGGTTGTCATAGTGGACTATAGCAGGCTCCTCCAGATGGAGAGGCTGCATAGCTGCACCTCATCAGCTGTCATCATGAAACTAAAGGCAGCGAGTCCCGCAATGTAGGCTACTGCAGGGTGGAATCCGGGATGTTGATGGAATGAGCCTGCCTTAATGAAGAACAGAATAGTCGTTCATTATTAGTAAATAATGAAGAACAGAATAGTCGTCCATTATTAGTAAATAATGAAGAACAGAATAGTCCATTATTAATAAAGTTAATAAGAAAGTCTCTGCAGTTGTCAGTAAAGTTTGAAAACACTGCAGATTTTGGAGATTTTTTGTTTAAATGAGTTACTTGGGAAAGCGTTCTTGAAATGAAAGAATATTTTTACTAAATACTAGCAAAAGTACAAGTTTCTTCTAAAATTGTCAGTCATTTGCAAGACCTTTACTGTGGTCTGAGGGATTAAATATTTCCGGCACATTGTAAATGGATGACTGTTTTTGTTTTGTTTAGGCTTTATCTGTGCCTGGTTATCAGAAATTTCCACAAATCCCATTCTGGAGTCCCGTCTGTGGGCACTAGAGGGCGACAGAATCCACTGAAAGTCCTTCTGCCCTGAGCCTGAGACATACTCTTCAGCACTCAGCTCAGGGAAACGCGTTTTGCTTCCTGTCTGTGCTGGTATAATTTCACAATGAAACATTTTGTGTTTAATAATCCATATGCAAATTATTATTATAACACTACCTCAGAGCCCAATTCCTCCTCCACCACCTGTGGTCAACTCTCTGTGTTAACATCTAGCAATGTCATCTGATAATTATGTGAAACTATACATCATATATGTCATATTGTGGGAAATTGTTTCAGAAACAGCTCGGAAAAATTGCACTTAGACCCTAAAATACACATAATTCTACCAAAATTGCAATCGTTTTACTTGGATCAGTATGGAACACAAATCGAAAGCTCCAGGATGATACAGAAAGCTGACAAAACACACAAAAAATATGCGCGTGGGCCTTTAAATCAGAGATACCTACTGCTGCTGTGCAGCTACCTTTCTAGCCTGTGGTTTTCCCTCCGGTCCGGTCATTAGAACGTCAAGCCTGAACGCTGGTGTTTGGTTTCAGCTCTGACATCATTTCCTGTCACTGATCGGTGAAGCCTTGTTTGAAATCGGCCGCTATGTTCGCACACCGTGTCCCACCTTTCCACCCCGACCCCCACACACACACACGGACCACTCCTCTCCATTCCACCGCTATAAATAGCGAATTGAGCCGGGGTGTGGATCGATACCCATCGCTCCTGGGGGTAGGAGGGGGAGAGGGGGGTTAGACTCTCTCTGACTGGGTACTGAGATGATCGCTGCCCTCTCAGAGCGGTTTCATGATCGATGGTGCTGTGGGTCTAATGACACCAGACTGCGCTCTTCTGCCAGCACACTGCACTGCGCACACGCCATCTCCAGGTCAGGCAAGGACAGCCCGTTTTTTATTTTTTATTGAAATCCCTTTTTTTTTAAGCGAGCCGTCACTTCCTGTGCTCGTTCATGTTCTCCCTTTCAGAGGAGCGTTCTCTGTGATCTCTCCTGCCAATCAGCTCCCAGCTAGCCGCCGCACGTTCACACGAATCCTCCGCCTCCCACCGCTGTGCCTGCAGCCTGTGTTTATGTTTCTGGAGCTGTTTCCAAAGGGATGTATCTGTTTCAGGTTTCCATGCCAACTTCTGCTCTTAATTATTTCATTAGATATCACAGCTGACCAGAGTAAAGATCTTATGAAAGCACTTTAGAACTTACCGATACATCTTTATAAAATGGCCGCTGGAGGTAATTATGAGCAAGAGCTGCAGATACGGATAAGGCCCACGGAACAGGGCTCCTCGCCCGTGTGGTAAAGGCTCTGCTCCTCGCCCGTGTGGTGAACGTTCTGCTCCTCGCCCGTGTGGTAAAGGCTCTGCTCCTCGCCCGTGTGGTAAACGCCCTGCTCCTCGCCCGTGTGGTAAACGTTCTGCTCC
Source organism: Conger conger (assembly GCF_963514075.1). Classification (NCBI taxonomy): domain Eukaryota; kingdom Metazoa; phylum Chordata; class Actinopteri; order Anguilliformes; family Congridae; genus Conger; species Conger conger. Next base: position 46,102,527 of record NC_083772.1, on the reverse strand, counting down.
TCGCCCGTGTGGTAAACGCTCTGCTTGTCGTAAAAGTCAGGAGGACAGAGCTCCTGGAGAGCTGCAGAGTTTTGTTTCCATCACCTCCCTTTGGTGCCTGGGTCTGAAATTTGATGATTTTAAGATGAAACAGAAATCTGCAGATGCCTGCTCGCAACGTCACAATGTCACTGTGATTGAACACGGACCTCGAGGTGTGCGTGTGAGCGTACAGCCTCTCTCTCTCTCTGTCTGTTCCCCTAGCTGCATGGAGTCACGGTGTACCACAGGGAAGAGCCCTCTCTGTGGACCCAAGAGCTGCTGGCCTATCTCAGGCAAGCCTGTCTGTTGGCAGGTCACTGGCAGGCCAGGGTCAGTCTGGGTCACTGTTCATAACCATAACCTGACCTCCTGATTCCCCATCTCCAGGTCTCTGGCCTTGCTGCCAGCTCGATCTGGGAACAGAAGGCGTCTGTGTGTCGATGTACGTACATTTACACATGGGGACAGTTACTTATTTAAAACCCATTTATTTAAAACCGATTCACTAATTACCTGGTTGGAGCCTCTGATTGGATGTGAGCCTTCCGTGGGTTAATGGCTGAAAAGCATCTGTTCAGCCTCAGTGCTGGATCTCCAGTTTCCCAAACTGGGGTGAGAGAAACGGAAACTGCAAATATGTGTTGAACAATCATGCAGGAGGCATGTTTTAGCATGCTCGTTCGGATCATGTTGATAAATAAACCTCACCAAGTGTTGGTTTTGAAAAGACGCCTCTATCCTCACAAAGCTGGTGTGAATAGTTAAGTCTGGGCCTTACCCAGTGTAGCCCTGACACTTTGCAAAATGAAACGCTTTAGCGCAGTGAGGACTTCATCTGTACACAGCTGTGTATCGTGCTGTGTATTCATTTAACCATGGCACAAGCACTGTCCACACACACAGACATGCACACATGCACACATGCACACGCACACATACCCACGCACTCTCACATACGCACGCACACACATACACGTGCACGCAAAAGCACACAGACAGATACACTTGCACACTCACAGATACACTAGCACATGAGCATGCGCACACGCACACACACACACTCAAACACGCACAAAAACATACACACTCACGCACACATGGACACATACCCTTGAACTCCCACACACACATGCTCGCTCACACACTCACACTCACACACACACACACACACACACCCATGCACACATACCCGTGTAATCTCACACACACACACACCCATGCACACATACCCATGTAATCTCACTCACACACTCACACTCACACTCACACACACACACACATACACACACTCACACACACACACACACACACCCATGCACACATACCCGTGTAATTTCACACACACACACACACACACACACACACACTCATATGTAAGGGAATCTGAGATGGCGTGGCTAATGTTACGGAGGAAAGCCCCATTTGCCCGTCTCGGGTCTGTGTGTAACCCGACCCTGGCATTGTGCTCCTCCTGACCTGCCAGGGAAGAGGAAGCTGTGTTTGGGAAAAGAGAACACACCCCAGCAGCCTGAATTCCCCTGTCCTGGCCTGACCTCCCGACCAGCCTGCTGAACGACCAGCCTGCTGAACGCCCAGCCTGCTGAACGACCAGCCTGCTGAACGCCCAGCCTGCTGAACGACCAGCCTGCTGAACGACCAGGCTGCTGAACGACCAGGCTGCTGAACGCCCAGCCTGCTGAACGCCCAGCCTGCTGAACGCCCAGCCTGCTGAACGACCAGCCTGCTGAACGACCAGCCTGCTGAACGCCCAGCCTGCTGAACGCCCAGCCTGCTGAACGCCCAGCCTGCTGAACGACCAGGCTGCTGAACGACCAGCCTGCTGAACGCCCAGCCTGCTGAACGCCCAGCCTGCTGAACGCCCAGCCTGCTGAACGCCCAGCCTGCTGAACGCCCAGCCTGCTGAACGCCCAGCCTGCTGAACGCCCAGCCTGCTGAACGCCCAGCCTGCTGAACGCCCAGCCTGCTGAACGCCCAGCCTGCTGAACGCCCAGCCTGCTGAACGCCCAGCCTGCTGAACGCCCAGCCTGCTGAACGACCAGCCTGCTGAACGCCCAGCCAGCCTGGCCTTCTCGGGCACATTCTCTGACTTCTGGCTTTTGTCTTGGAGGGGAAACCTAAGATAAAATCAACACCAAACCGCTTTTCCAGTACTCACACTGATGCTACTCCAGAAAAGACAATTTGTTAAGATAAGTCAAGTTTCATTCACTCTGTCAGTTTTTCAGAGTGACAACAATACTAAATATTCAGTAGTTCTGTCGATCACCCTCAGATTTTGCACACTTGTGCTCAATGAATTTATGATAGAAAATGTATGGGTTTAGCTGTTTTAAATTTGTGATTCTCAGTACTTCGTGGGAAAATAAAGAAAGAAAACTAACATTTACAGCTACTTTGTATTTGTTATTTCTGACTGACCCTCATTGCCAGTTAAGTTTATTTTCGATGTGGCGAGACAAGAAACCTGATGTTATTATTATTATTATTATTATTATTATTATTATTATTATGGCGCATTACCGCAGTCACCTGGCAAACTGCAGCTTATTCGTGGTGCATGGGCAGGGCTTGGTTATGCTCAAATTATTATCAGTGAGTGTGGTGCACCTTGATTCATTCACATCCAGTCAAATTAACTCTTTCCATTACCATTAAGATAAAAAAAAAGAAAAAAGTTAATAAAAATTCGAAAACGAATCCCATAAATAAGAGAAACCCGTCCATCCAACATATTTTCCTTTGTAAGAATTTCAATAGAACATCGCCAAAACGTTTAATATGTTATAACTATTTTTAATTCTCCATTAAACATGTAGCGCAATACTTTAAATGCGCTATTATATAACTAAAAAATACTGACAGGTTTTTCAAGTGTTTCTTACGTTTTACTTAACAAAAAAAAAAGAAAACCATGGAAGATCACTACATACAGCCTAACATTCGCAGCAGTGAATGACTCTGCAAGAACTGTTTCCCAAACATAGCATACAATTAAATAATTCATTTATATTAATCATATGGCTTACTAAACTGAACTGAGCGATTCTCTTTCTAGTGGGAAACGGGTGTTACACGTCGTGTTTGCGACTTTCTCCTCGGTTATTTGAACTTGAACCTGACCTAAATACTTGAACTTGATTTTCAGGCTACCTGTCAACGTAGCCAGCCCTCCAGACAAAACATAAAAACAACAGGTTTTGTTGTTTATCGGTCTCTTTGACAATGACATTGAGCCCAACTGGATTTTAGCGAGAAAGATATGCTAGGGGCTAACTAATGCCCTAAATGCAGCTTGATAGACGGTTCAGTGATGGTGGTCGTAACCACATCATGATAGGAGTAATGATCATTGCTTGTTTAAAAGAAAAGGCAATTATTTATTCAAGCATACATTTTACAGTTTATTTAGTACATATTATGCCAAGAGAGAAATTGTAGCAAAATATCAGATTCATCGTCAAACAGAGTTTACAAATGCAGTCTGTCGCGTAATTAAAATGAGAAGATTTTACATTAGAAGAAAATAAGTTGCGTTATGCCATTTCTCATTACAGACGGGTGTAAGAAAAAAACGTAGTCTAACACAGTCTACAATGAGAATAGGCACAAGCAATTAAAAACGTTAATAAATACACAGAAAAAACAGTGAACAATAAATGCAATGTAACCGATTCATTTCCCTGCCTGTGGGATCTACATCAAAGGCAAACTGAACAGCTAACAACTAACCACAAAAACTGTTAATTACTGAAGCTTGCATCTTAGACCTGGGTGGATGACAAAAGGGTGAAATTTTGACCCGTCTGACCACAAAACTGCAATAAGCCACACCGAACTGGCAATGAGCCGCTCCCTCTCGACTGACACACCTCGAGCAGCAGCTCCTCCCACTTCGGCGTGCCGCCAGTCCCGAAATTACCAGTGGCAACAGCAGGGTTGTCCAATCTTATCCAGAAAGGGCCGGTGTGTGTGCAGGTTGTTGTTTTAGCACAGGGCTAAGACAGCTGATTCTACTCATCAAGGTCTTGATTAAAGACCACGATTAGTTCATTAGTATAATCAGGTGTGTTACTGCTGGGTTAAAACAAAAACCTGCACCCACGCCGGCCCTTTTAGGATAAGATTGGACCCCTCTGGGCTACAGGATCGTCCGGAAAATGCGAAATCAACAGCATGGCAGCTCACAACATGCCAGACTACAGCCGGAAAATATGGCCCTATAAGTCAAATTTCAACATTTGCCAAAACTCAGTTACATACTGTACAATTGCTAGGAAACCAGCTAGAGTCATTAAACAGCCCTGAAATGATATTGAGCTCTAGTTAGTCTATATTATTCCTGAGAAATTCTTGTTTTTAAGATTATTTATTTACATGACAGATTTACTTTTATTCTTTTATAGCTTTCTTATTTTTACATATTGGACATATTGTCCAATAAACAGCCGGATATTTTTAGTGAACAAGTGCAGAAGTGCTTGAAAAGAGAAGGATATCCATACAGTGGGCTTGGGGGTGTGGGGGTGCTCGGAGGTTCACTCCTTGTTTGTTTGTTGTTTTTTTTCCTTGAGGGGGTCGGGTGCGTTCAGCCTCACTGTGGATATAGCTTTTCTCCTCCTTGTTTTCCGAACACGGCCGCTTCCGCGTGTCTGCTGCCGCGCTCCAGTGAGAGCAGCCGGGCCGTTACCAGGGCGATCTCTCATTGTCTGATTTTCTGACTGTCTAGACAATCCCCGCATACCGGGAACGTGCCGTTGTTCAATTTGTCTGTGAAATCGATGAGTCCGAGCTCCGGACTCGGCCCTCCAGACGCTATCGTGAGGCCCGCCTGATAACGTGAGGTGATTGGGGTTTTTCCCCATGGATTCAGGTGTCCGAATCCGCTGGGGTCCCGCCCGTTTGTCTGTAGTGTTAGCGCCCTAATCTAATGAGGCGGGATCGCTTCTCCCCTGAGGAAATCCACATTTGTTGCGGCATCTATTACAGTAATGCCGCTGTGCATCCCTTTAAAAAAACATTTGTGATAAAATGTATGTGCTTTTTTTAAGATCGTATCACATATGCAGCAGTGTCCTGGCGAATAATTGGTGAACTAAGCTCAAGTGAACTTCAGCTCAAATAAGCTTACGGCTGTGTCAACCATGGCTTCCTGCTGGCGCAGCGTGTCATTTCCTACACAGCCTTGTTTTGGTATGTCAAAGTGCAGGCAAAGCAAGGATACCCACGTTTTAGCGCTCTTGTTCCTGAAGAATAGAGGGAACAACAATTAAAAGAAAATCATAGGTTAATCTACGTTTAACCCTATATTTTGCATGGCGTGACCACTCTTACTCCAGTATGAGAATCAATTGTAAATAATTATGCTCATGAAATTTACTGGCACACTTAATTTCACAAATTTATGCAGCAGTTAATGTGGGAGGAGCTACCACTGCAATGTGTCTTCTAGCCACATAATACATAATCAAATATGACAGGTAAATTGGAATTTCAGATGGTTCAGCAGTTTTCTGTGTATGCCACTGGAGATCTCATGAGCACCAAGCACAGCAAGGCTGAGGAGTCACGGCTAGGCAGGTGAACCTATCGTGTTTCTACTGCAGGGAGCTGGCCTGTGATTGGATAATGGGAGAAGTAGGCAATAGCCAATTCAAGTCAATTTAAGTGGACCGCTAGGGGAAGACTAGGTGTACCATTGTCGGCTAAAGGTGATATGTCTGCCTTTCCTTTACAATGGTTGTCAGGGGACTGAACCTCTTTTGGTGCGTTTACTGCTCTCGAAACGTAACGAGAATGTCAATTCTGTGATGTGAATAATCTGTATTTGTACATTTAATTTAAGGATGTTTGGTGTGTTTAGTTCACATCAGTCATCATTGTCATTTTCAAACCATTGGTTCTAAAACATATTGTCCACGTAATCAAGTGCCTCTCGCATTAAGCGAAACAACTGGAATGAAGCAAAAGTCATTAAATCCCATTGTATTGCAATTATGGTTGCTTGACATTTTGACCAAGAACAGTTGCAGACTGTGTGCTACACTGCAGTAAGAATTAATCAATGAAGGAATGCATTTCAGTAACTTCTCATTTAAGTATTATTAGTAACTGGTTCCTCTTTTGTGCATTCTTATTTTTGGGAAGCTCTTTCAGTGAAACTTGTTTTTGGTCTATTTTAGTTGTGGCACCAGGTGACTGATCTCTCGCCCTTGGCTGGACGGTCAGACCTTGTGACTGTCTGGCAGCCATCTTGAGACAGACTAACTGTCTGATCACATGCAGAGGAAGTGAGTCCTGGTGGGGGGCCTGTACTTCCTGGAGTGGGGGGGGGTTTCCACAGCACTGTGCTTTCTGTGCGGGGGTGAGTCTTAGGGCATGGTGCTGCCTTGCAGATTAATTGCTCAGCTCATGTTTTTTATGATTTGTATTTTATTCATTTTCATCAAATGTACATCAAAGAGAACATTTCAATATGGGAACAGAAACCACAGGAAACAAAATAAGGGTTAGGATTCGGCCAGTGCAGTATTAAAGCACTCTGAATGAGGTGCACTCATCCACAATAGCATTACAGAAATGGGTCGATGTAACTGGGCAATATACAGTGAGGTCCGTAAGTATTTGGACAGTGGTGCAATTTCTGTTGTTTTGGATCTGTACCCCAGCACACTGGATATGAAATGAAAATGAAAGGATGAATATGAGGTTAAAGTACAGACCTTGAATTTGAGAGTATGTGCATCCATATCACATGATCTGGATAGGAATTACATCCCTTCTGGTACGCAGTCCTCCCATTTTAGGGCACCAAAAGTAATTGGACAGTTGGCTGCTCAGCTGACATGTGTATTCAATCGCTTCCTTAGTGCAGGTATTAGAAAGTTTCAGTATATAGTCTTCATTCCAGGCTTTTGTCAACATGAGGACCAGCATTGTGGCAATGATGGTCAAGGAAGCCATTATGAAGCTGAGTAATTGGGAAATGGTATAATCCGAGCCAAATCTTAAGGTTACAAAAATCAACTGCTTGGAATGTCATGAAGAAGAAAGAGAGCTCTGGTGGGCTCAGTAATTGCAAAGGGGCTGGCAGGCAAAGGAAGACCTCTACAGTTGATGACCGAAGAATTCTCACCATAGACAAGAAAAAGTCCATAACACACAGGTGTGTCAGTGACTACTCTCTGCAGAAGACTTCACACACAGATCTACAGAGCCTACGCTGCAAGATGCAAACCCCTGGTTAGCTGCAAAAACAGGATGACCAGGTTACAGTTCGCAAAGTCGTGCCAAAAAGAGGTAGAATTCTGAGATTGACTGGAGCCACAGGTGCTGGCTCACTTGTCTTCAGTGAGAAGGCAACTGCTGATAGCAGCTGAATAATTCTGGAATGTACTGTTCAAAGTCAGAATTAGACAGTGCTTCATCCCACAGCAAGGCAGTGATCCCAGACATACAGCTGTGCTCTCTTTCTTCTGAATGATGCTCCAAACAGTGGGTGGGCTTGCTAATAAATGACTACCTTTTTAAAAAAAAAATAGGCATGAATTCGGTCCATTGACCTAAATGTTTTTTAAATACTGCGACTCTTCTAGGATGACCAAACGGTTCATTATCAGTGGGTTCAGAAGCTTCTCTCCATTCACCCCAGCATGAGGGCTGTTTGGACCCAGCATGAGGGCTGTTTGGACCCAGCATGAGGGCTGTTTGGACCTAGCATGAGGGCTGTTTGGACCCAGCATGAGGGCTGTTTAGACCCAGCATGAGGGCTGTTTGGACCCAGCATGAGGGCTGTTTGGACCTAGCATGAGGGCTGTTTGGACCCCAGCAGGAGGGCTGTTTGGACCCAGCATGAGGGCTGTTTGGACCCCAGCATGAGGGCTGTTTAGACCCAGCATGAGGGCTGTTTGGACCCAGCATGAGGGCTGTTTAGACCCAGCATGAGGGCTGTTTGGACCCAGCATGAGGGCTGTTTGGACCCAGCATGAGGGCTGTTTAGACCCAGCATGAGGGCTGTTTGGACCCCAGCATGAGGCCTGTTTAGACCCAGCATGAGGGCTGTTTAGACCCAGCATGAGGGGTGTTTGGACCCACTCTGCATTGGCTGGGGTCCAGATACTTTGTGAAGTAACTTGAGCTGGGCAAGTCTCCTTTTACGTTCTTTGGACATTTTCCCCATGTTTTTAAGGGTCCTGTCACTGTGTCTGCCTTGGGAGGAGGCCACGGGGGAGAGGTCAAAGTAAGATGACTCTTGAGCTGTAAGTACCTCCAGAACTGGTTCTAGGAGAGGCTGTATTCCTCCTACAAGGTGTCAGTAGATATGAGGGTGTCACCCACATACTGGCACTCCCCAACACGTAGCTTGTGGTTCAGCCAGGTTACAGGACACATGCGATGAAGAACACAACAGCATGTTCTAGCAGGTCAGCTGTGGTCTGGAGAAATTGCATATTGCGTTTCTACTGTTCAAGCCTTTATTGACCTTTGTAAAACAGGGTGGAGCCTTTCTCAGTTTTAGTGAATCCCTTCCCACACATCATCCTAGACCGCCTTTCTGTTCAGTGCAAAACATTTGGAAACACGTAGTTAATTCTGAAATGTAAATACACGTACTGAAACAACTAGTTAGCCGGTTATTTATTTTACTAATACCTACCATTGATTATGTATCGTAGCTGCAGGAATGATCACTTTATTACTTTATTTAAACTTTCATATTATTGTATTACTGTAATTAGTTGTAGAATACTATAATGGTAAGATTCATATTTTACAATATTATCTGTTTATTTCTGAATAATATATTTAGGAATAATATTAATGATAAGAAATATTTTTGACTCGTCTGTACTGAGTAGAAGTAGTAGTTTTTCTCTGACCACTGTGAGGAGCCCCTCGGCCCCCCCGGCCCCCCCGGCCCCCGGCCCCCCAGCCCTGGCCAAACAGCCCTGCTGGAGGCCTGTTCCACAGGGTGCAAAGTAGGAAAGGCAGAGGCTGGGTCTCGGGCCTCCGTCGTGTTTCCTCAGCTGGGTCTCTCCGCTCCCTCATCTCAGAACTCAGCCTGAGGCACCTCCAGAACCAAACAGGACTGGGGAAAACTGCTTCTTAACCCAATCCAAATGATGTCCTGGTCTGCAGGGTCTGTGTGTGTGTGTGTGTGTGTGTATGTGTATGTGTATGTGTATGTGTATGTATATGTATGTGTGTGTGTTTATGTGTGTATGCGTGTGAGTGTGTGTGTGCATGTGCGTGTGTATACATGTGTATGTGTGTTTATGTGTATATGTGTGTGTCTGTATTTGTGTATGTGTGTTTATGTGTATATGTGTGTGTCTGTATTTGTGTATGTGTGTTTATGTGTATATGTGTGTGTCTGTATTTGTGTATGTGTGTTTATGTGTATATGTGTGTGTCTGTATTTGTGTATGTGTGTTTATGTGTATATGTGTGTGTCCGTATTTGTGTATGTGTGTTTATGTGTATATGTGTGTGTCTGTATTTGTGTATGTGTGTTTATGTGTATATGTGTGTGTCCGTATTTGTGTATGTGTGTTTATGTGTATATGTGTGTGTCTGTATTTGTGTATGTGTGTTTATGTGTATATGTGTGTGTGTCCGTATTTGTGTATGTGTGTTTATGTGTATATGTGTGTGTCCGTATTTGTGTATGTGTGTTTATGTGTATATGTGTGTGTCTGTATTTGTGTATGTGTGTTTATGTGTATATGTGTGTGTCCGTATTTGTGTATGTGTGTTTATGTGTATATGTGTGTGTCCGTATTTGTGTATGTGTGTTTATGTGTATATGTGTGTGTCCGTATTTGTGTATGTGTGTTTATGTGTATATGTGTGTGTCCGTATTTGTGTATGTGTGTTTATGTGTATATGTGTGTGTCCGTATTTGTGTATGTGTGTTTATGTGTATATGTGTGTGTGTCTGTATTTGTGTATGTGTGTTTATGTGTATATGTGTGTCTGTATTTGTGTATGTGTGTTTATGTGTATATGTGTGTGTCTGTATTTGTGTATGTGTGTTTATGTGTATATGTGTGTGTCCGTATTTGTGTATGTGTGTTTATGTGTATATGTGTGTGTCCGTATTTGTGTATGTGTGTTTATGTGTATATGTGTGTGTCTGTATTTGTGTATGTGTGTTTATGTGTATATGTGTGCGTCCGTATTTGTGTATGTGTGTTTATGTGTATATGTGTGTGTCTGTATTTGTGTATGTGTGTTTATGTGTATATGTGTGCGTCCGTATTTGTGTATGTGTGTTTACGTGTATATGTGTGTGTCTGTATTTGTGTAGGCGGCACGGATGGTGCAGTGGGTAGCACTGCCGCCTCACAGCAAGGAGGTCCTGGGTTCGAATCCCCGTCGGCCGGGGCCTCTCTGTGCGGAGTTTGCATGTTCTCCCCGTGTCTGCGTGGGTTTCCTCCGGGTACTCCGGTTTCCTCCAACAGTCCAAAGACATGCAGGTTAGGCCGATTGGAGAGTCTAAATTGCCCGTAGGCATGAGTGTGTGAGTGAATGGTGCGTGTGCCCTGCGATGGACTGGCGACCTGTCCAGGGTGTATTCCTGCCTTTCGCCCAATGAATGCTGGGATAGGCTCCAGCCCCCTGCGACCCTGATCAGGATAAGCGGGTTCAGATAATGGATGGATGGATGGATGGATGTATTTGTGTATGTGTGTTTATGTGTATATGTGTGTGTCTGTATTTGTGTATGTGTGTTTATGTGTATATGTGTGTGTCTGTATTTGTGTATGTGTGTTTATGTGTATATGTGTGTGTCCGTATTTGTGTATGTGTGTTTATGTGTATATGTGTGTGTCTGTATTTGTGTATGTGTGTTTATGTGTATATGTGTGTGTCTGTATTTGTGTATGTGTGTTTATGTGTATATGTGTGTGTCTGTATTTGTGTATGTGTGTTTATGTGTATATGTGTGTGTCTGTATTTGTGTATGTGTGTTTATGTGTATATGTGTGTGTCTGTATTTGTGTATGTGTGTTTATGTGTATATGTGTGTGTCTGTATTTGTGTATGTGTGTTTATGTGTATATGTGTGTGTCTGTATTTGTGTATGTGTGTTTATGTGTATATGTGTGTGTCCGTATTTGTGTATGTGTGTTTATGTGTATATGTGTGTGTCTGTATTTGTGTATGTGTGTTTATGTGTATATGTGTGTGTCCGTATTTGTGTATGTGTGTTTATGTGTATATGTGTGTGTCTGTATTTGTGTATGTGTGTTTATGTGTATATGTGTGTGTCCGTATTTGTGTATGTGTGTTTATGTGTATATGTGTGTGTCCGTATTTGTGTATGTGTGTTTATGTGTATATGTGTGTGTCTGTATTTGTGTATGTGTGTTTATGTGTATATGTGTGTGTCTGTATTTGTGTATGTGTGTTTATGTGTATATGTGTGTGTCCGTATTTGTGTATGTGTGTTTATGTGTATATGTGTGTGTCCGTATTTGTGTATGTGTGTTTATGTGTATATGTGTATGTGTGTTTATGTGTATATGTGTGTGTCCGTATTTGTGTATGTGTGTTTATGTGTATATGTGTGTGTCTGTATTTGTGTATGTGTGTTTATGTGTATATGTGTGTGTCTGTATTTGTGTATGTGTGTTTATGTGTATATGTGTGTGTCTGTATTTGTGTATGTGTGTTTATGTGTATATGTGTGTGTCTGTATTTGTGTATGTGTGTTTATGTGTATATGTGTGCGTCCGTATTTGTGTATGTGTGTTTATGTGTATATGTGTGTGTCTGTATTTGTGTATGTGTGTTTATGTGTATATGTGTGCGTCCGTATTTGTGTATGTGTGTTTATGTGTATATGTGTGTGTCTGTATTTGTGTATGTGTGTTTATGTGTATATGTGTGTGTCCGTATTTGTGTATGTGTGTTTATGTGTATATGTGTGTGTCCGTATTTGTGTATGTGTGTTTATGTGTATATGTGTGCGTCCGTATTTGTGTATGTGTGTTTATGTGTATATGTGTGTGTCTGTATTTGTGTATGTGTGTTTATGTGTATATGTGTGTGTCCGTATTTGTGTATGTGTGTTTATGTGTATATGTGTGTGTCCGTATTTGTGTATGTGTGTTTATGTGTATATGTGTGTGTCTGTATTTGTGTATGTGTGTTTATGTGTATATGTGTGTCTGTATTTGTGTATGTGTGTTTATGTGTATATGTGTGTGTCCGTATTTGTGTATGTGTGTTTATGTGTATATGTGTGTGTCTGTATTTGTGTATGTGTGTTTATGTGTATATGTGTGTCTGTATTTGTGTATGTGTGTTTATGTGTATATGTGTGTGTCTGTATTTGTGTATGTGTGTTTATGTGTATATGTGTGTGTCTGTATTTGTGTATGTGTGTTTATGTGTATATGTGTGTGTCCGTATTTGTGTATGTGTGTTTATGTGTATATGTGTGTGTCTGTATTTGTGTATGTGTGTTTATGTGTATATGTGTGTGTCTGTATTTGTGTATGTGTGTTTATGTGTATATGTGTGTGTCTGTATTTGTGTATGTGTGTTTATGTGTATATGTGTGTGTCTGTATTTGTGTATGTGTGTTTATGTGTATATGTGTGTCTGTATTTGTGTATGTGTGTTTATGTGTATATGTGTGTCTGTATTTGTGTATGTGTGTTTATGTGTATATGTGTGTGTCTGTATTTGTGTATGTGTGTTTATGTGTATATGTGTGTGTCTGTATTTGTGTATGTGTGTTTATGTGTATATGTGTGTGTCTGTATTTGTGTATGTGTGTTTATGTGTATATGTGTGTGTCCGTATTTGTGTATGTGTGCGTGCATGCTGCCATACAGTGTGTGACATCACTCAGCCCAGCCCGTTCAGAAACCTGATGCTGTTAAATTGAGGCCAGACCTCAATTTGCACTAGAACCAGACAGCTTGTGCTTGTGGAAATGCTAACCTGCCTGCCCCACATCCCACAAACCAGGTGCAGATCACGTTTGCCTGCCGCTTTGCAGTCTTGCTCCAGGCTACCTCCCCTGCTTCTGTCAGTTTCTCCAAACCCAGCAGCCAATTCGGGAGCTTCTATTTGGCTGTTTTTCTAGTCAACAGTAAATTGCAATTGCAGCAATCTATTAGCATTAGCGCTTGGTATCCCTCAGAGCAGTACGGGTAAACAGTGTACAGAAAGTTAGCACAGCACCCAGGGGAGGGGCAGGTAGTGTTGTCTGCTCTTTGTATTGATGAAGATTTAGGCTGTGTCACTCATGCCATGCTTTTATATATCTTTAATTTCATTCCTGCATTGATTGTACATTATCACCTGATGTTTTTATGAGGCGGTCCGAGCATTTTAGCTTTTTAGCAGGCTAATGGTAAAATATGGGCAAACTTTTTCATTTATCGATCCGGAATAAATTGCTCCAGAGCTCGAGAGTGCCTGGAAAAGTAACATGGCCGTAAAGTCATTATTGAAATTCAAGGCCGAGTCATTCCTCACTGTCTCAGAAGCAGCCCTGAGGCCCTGTGATGGGAGCACGTTACATTCACTTTCTCACACGTTCGCTCTTTCTCACACGTTCGCTCTTTCTCACACAATCCATAAGTATTTGGACAACGACACGTTTTTTGTTGTTTTCACTCAAAACTCTATTTGGCTGTTGAAAAAAAAAAAGAGGTGAAATAAAACAATCACTATGAGGTTAAATTGCAGACTTTCAGCTTTAATTTGGGGGCGACATGGCTCAGGCAGTAAGAGCAGTCGTCTGGCAGTCAGAGGGTTGCCGGTTCGATCCCCCGCCCGGGCTGTGTCGAAGTGTCCCTGAGCAAGACACCTAACCCCCAAATGCTCCTGACGAGCTGGTCGGGGCCTTGCATGGCAGCCAATCGCCGTCGGTGTGTGAGTGTGTGTATGAATGGGTGAATGGAGAAGCATCAATTGTACAGCGCTTTGGATAAAGGCGCTATATAAATGCCTGCCATTTACCATTTACCATTTACCATTTAATTTGATTCCATCTGTATTAGGTGAACCAGGTAGGAATTATAGTTCTTTTTATACATACCCCCAAATTTTAGGGGACCAAAAGTAATTTGACAACTGAACACAAACTGAAATAAAGTGCAAATTCTTTGCAATCAATGACTGCCTGGAGTCTACGACCCACAGACATCTCCAGACGCTGGGTCTCTCCCCTGGTGATGCTCTGCCAGGCCTGTACTGCAGCCCTCTTCAGCTTCTGCTTGCTGGTCTTCAGCAAGTGAAATGCGTGCTCAACAGGTCAGGTGATTTTCTTGGCCAGGGAGGGACATTCAACTTCTTCCTTTTTTTTTTTAACTCCTTGGTTGCCATGCTGTATGTTTTGGATCAATTGCTGCATGATGGAGCATCATCCAATCAGTTTAGATGCTTTGGCTTGGATCTGGGCAGATGTTTCTGTATTATTCAGCATTCATCCTACTGCTGCCAGCAGTGACATCATCAAAGAACACCAGGAAACCTGCACCTGTTGCAGCCAAACATGCCCAGACCTTTACACCCAAACCATCATGATTCTCAGTTGGGGGGGGGGGGGTCAGGCAGGTAATGGTCAGATATGAGCAGATGGGAATATCACAGGTAGAAAATTTTGCGGTGATTAACACAGGTGAGGATTTGAAACAAACGAAGTCCAAAATCAGCGGTTCCAACAAGGATAATCCAGAAGACTGTGGTCGAGCTAAAGAAACAGGTCAGTAGACAGATAAGGAAGGAATAGCAGAAGCACATCACAATCTGGCAAAGAACAGAAGACAGAGGCGGGTTAAAATAGACAGATAACAAGGTGTAATGACTAACACAGAATCAGGAAACAATCGACAGGTGAAACGAATAATGACTGGAAACAAAACTATAGAAAAGTGGGATGAAAAGGTGAAAAGGCAGTGGAAATACACAAATACAGAGACACAGATCATGGCATGGGCAGTTCCTTTTAGCCTACACATTTCTTTCCATCACTCAGGTACAGGTTGATCTTTGTCTCATCTGTCCTTAACACTCTGCTCCAAGACATGTACATTTTTTCCAAACCGTAACCTTCTATTCTTGAGGCTTGCCAGGGGTTTGCATCTTGTGGTGAACCCTCTGAGGTCTTGCATAGTTGTCTCTTGATGGTCGTCATTGATACATCTACACCTACGTCCTGGAGAGTGATGTTGATCTGTTGAACAATTACACTGGTCTTCCATGGTCTACCAGGTAGTTTTCAAGCTCACCAGTGCCGTCTTAACAATGTACTAAACATGTAATTTTTTTGGGCAAATTTTTACTGCCAATGACACTTCTATGGTCCACAGGTTGAGGGACAAAAACTACAAATGTTGATGTGACTCCAAATGCAGATGGCACTCTTACACATTTGAGCAGCCAATTGTCTGATTACTTTTGGTCCCCTAAAATTGGGTAAAATTACAGTGGTGTCAAAACAAATGTTTTTACCCAAATTTGAATTATGGATTTTTGGACAATCTGGCGAAATGAAACAATACATGATAGAAATATAAAGTTAGCTAGTGGCTGGCTCTAGCTGCCCATGCTTTTATACATTAGCCAGGGCTGGAGGATGGGTATGAAGCTGTGAACTCATTTAGCGAAACATAGAAAAAACACTCTTGACTTTATGGATTACTGCGGGGGAAAAAACATGTCTGCTCACATATTAAAGTGCTCACATATGCCATCTGGTGGTGGTTGTGCAAACCATTGCGCAAACCATTAACCAGTCGCCTAATGCCATTGGCCTGTCGTGTAAGTAAAATAGGCACTGTAGTTGCAAGAAATATGGCAAAGAAGAGGGAGTTTGGATTAGATATGTGGGACCAAGTAAACGTAGTGTAAAAGAAATTGCAAAGAAGCTGAAGATCTCCAGGCTCAGTGTTCAGTTCACATCCAGAGCGGCCCCGCTGATGGGTAATCATATTAACCTGAGAAGACCAGGAAGCAGAAGGATGACATCAGAGACAGAAGAAAAATACTGTATCTCGTGGTGCCTAGAGAAACTGCTGTAAAACTGCACCACAACTACCAGAAGAATTGCTTACAACTAGAGAGAAACCAGTTTCCCTGACTACAGTGAACGATTTGCGGGTCTAGGATGTATATCTGCGAAAAAGCCTTTTCAATTTCAATGGGATTTTTATCATTCTTTTTACTGAACACTGTCATAAAGACGCTTTATAGAGTAACTGAATTTTTTCTTGATCCATTGCATCCTTTTAGACTGGCAGATGGGGCTTCATGCAGGAAGCACTGATCCGAATAGATTTGTCCTTAAATTGTTGTAAGAGTGACTTATTAAGAGAACTTGGTAGGAACACCATCTTTTTTTATTGGGTAGGAACACCATCTATGAGTGGTCCCGACCTGTTGTACAAATCATGTAAACAATGTATTCCATTCATATCCTGTAGAGAGCCTTAGACTGTACCTAGCCTCTGTGTACCTGCTACACAGAACATGGATCAAACTTTCAAACTAGGCTTTGCAGATCAATGTGAATCAAAATTCAGCAACTGTATTGCTTATTACTGAAATGCATTCAGAAACATATTTCATTGGACTGTTTAGGAGGAATAAGAGAAAGATTATCAAAGGTCCATATTATTGTTTTTCCAAAAACCAATGATCAGTCTACCCAATCAGGTATCAGTCGTCCCTTGTTCTTGTTAATCCTGTTAAAATGTTAAAAGAGGGAAACTGTGAAAGAGGGAGTCTGAAAGAGGGACACTGTGAAAGAGAAACACAGTGAGACACTGTAAAAGAAAGAGACTGTGAAAGAGAGAGACACTGTGAAAGAGGGACTGTGAGAGAGACACTGTGAGAGAGACACTGTGAAAGAGGTACACTGTGAGAGATGGACTGTGAGAGAGAGACTGTGAGAGAGACACTGAAAGAGAGAGACTATGAGAGAGACACTGTGAAAGAGGTACACTGTGAGAGATGGACTGTGAGAGAGACACTGTGAGAGAGACACTGAAAGAGAGAGACTATGAGAGAGACACTGTGAAAGAGGTACACTGTGAGAGATGGACTGTGAGAGAGAGACTGTGAGAGACACTGTGAGAGAGACACTGTGAGAGAGAGAGAAACTGTGAAAGAGAGATTGTGAGAGACACTGTGAGAGACACTGTGAGAGAGACACTGTGAGAGAGAGACACTGTGAGAGACATTGTGAGCGAGAGAGACTGTGGAACAGTGGGAGGGTGTAAGAGGAGCGTTTGGCTGTGATTGAGGACGGAGGCTGGAGGGCACAGCTGCATGAAGCGGACCGCAGCACTGAGCCTGACCGGCAGGCAGAGAGCCTCGGCGCTGGGGGAGGGGCGATGGGGGCGGGGAGGGGGGCAGGCTCAACTCCGCCACTCTAAGTTTCTGTTTGTTCTAATAAGGGAACTGGGCAGTATCTCAGTGCACAATGTGTAGCATGGACTGGGGGAAAAAAAGGAATTCTTCTCCTCCCTGGCCGTTTATCCACCCCTCTCTTTATGGTGAGTGAACCTCTTTTTCTCTCTCCCTCTCCCCCTCTCTTTCTCCTTGTCTGTCCCGTGGTTGTTTGCTGAATGCTGTTTTATGAGAATCGCGGGGCTGGGAGCGACTGTGCCCCCGTGTGCACGGGGCTCTGGGGGCGGGCCAGCCTTCCCCCACGCTGCTCCTTAAAGCCCCGGGGAGCAGGGGAGCGGGGGAGCGGGTTCGGGGGGATAGCGTGCACTCTGCCGGAGCGAGCGGGGGAGAGAGCGGAGTCAGACTCCGGAGAGCTTCGTGTTTCAATTCCAAATGAGCTGGAGGTTTCTGCCCGGGGGGCGTGAGCTGTGCCCTGCCCTGCCGGTCCAAAAAAACATACTGCCGTCTGCTGCTGCGTATCCAGAAGTGTTGGAGTGTAAATGCGCCCTGTGTAGCCGTGTAAAAGTGTTGGAGTGTAAATGCGCCCTGTGTAGCCGTGTAAAAGTGTTGGAGTGTAAATGTGCCCTGTGTAGCCGTGTAAGAGTGTTGGAGTGTAAATGTGCCCTGTGTAGCCGTGTAAAAGTGTTGGAGTGTAAATGCGCCCTGTGTAGCCGTGTAAAAGTGTTGGAGTGTAAATGCGCACTGTGTAGCCGTGTAAGAGTGTTGGAAAAGCGCGCTTCTCCTGACACCGCCGCCGTGTGTAAGAGCGCTTTGAGAAAGTTTTCCAGCACCTGTGAAGCATGCCGAACAGAGCAACGTGGCTGTAGCCCTGAACACCAGGAAACCAGAACTGCTGTGCTGCCGTAGAACTGCTCTGTCAGGTTCTGATGGGATTTGGTCAGAACCTCTGTACTGCCGTAGAACTGCTTTGTCATGTTCTGATGGGATTTGATCCGAACCTCTGTACTGATGTAGAACAGTTCTGTGAGGTTCTGATGGGATATGGTGTGGTTACTACAGTGCTTTGAATGCTTGCAGGATTGTTTTGGATGTTTCTGAAATGGATTTGAAATTTGCAATGCATTTATCTGTATATGTGTAATCATAAACATAAATTGATAACTGAAAAGGATGATGAATATAAGGTATATGTTTCATTCTGTTTTAACCAAGGAGGATTTATAACACCACACACATTTGCACACACACACACACACACACACACACACACACACACGCACGCACAAACATATACTCTTTCTGAAGTGTAAGCTTCACTGAGATTGACAGTGTTCATGCATTTGTTTTCCTGCCCTCACACTTAAAGGGCCAGCATGTGTATATGTTGCAGGCAGTGTTGTATGAAGATAAAAGCACAATCTGATGAATGTGGGCTCTCTGCAATTTTTTACGAGCATACCTGCACCCACAGTGTTAATATACCTTAGAACATCCCTGCCCCAATCCCCCCCCCCCCCCCCCCCCATCCGGCCCCCAAAAACAAAACAGGAGAGGACTGAGTTTGTGTGGATTCTGCAATGGAAAGGAGAGTTGGACTGAGTTTGTGTGGATTCTGTAAAACAGGAGAGTTGGACTGAGTTTGTGTGGATTCTGTAAAACAGGAGAGTTGGACTGAGTTTGTGTGGATTCTGTAAAACAGGAGAGTTGGACTGAGTTTGTGTGGATTCTGTAAAACAGGAGAGTTGGACTGAGTTTGTGTGGATTCTGTAATAGAAACAGGAGAGTTGGACTGAGTTTGTGTGGATTCTGCAATAGAAACAGGAGAGTTGGACTGAGTTTGTGTGGATTCTGTAATAGAAACAGGAGAGCTGGACTGAGTTTGTGTGGATTCTGTAAAACAGGAGAGTTGGACTGAGTTTGTGTAGATTCTGTAAAACAGGAGAGTTGGACTGAGTTTGTGTGGATTCTGTAATAGAAACAGGAGAGTTGGACTGAGTTTGTGTGGATTCTGTAATAGAAACAAGAGAGCTGGACTGAGTTTGTGTGGATTCTGTAAAACAGGAGAGTTGGACTGAGTTTGTGTAGATTCTGTAAAACAGGAGAGTTGGACTGAGTTTGTGTGGATTCTGTAAAACAGGAGAGTTGGACTGAGTTTGTGTGGATTCTGGAATAAAAACAGGAGAGCTGGACTGAGTTTGTGTAGATTCTGTAAAACAGGAGAGTTGGACTGGGTTTGTGTGCATTCTGTAAAACAGGAGAGTTGGACTGAGTTTGTGTGGATTCTGGAATAAAAACAGGAGAGTTGGACTGAGTTTGTGTAGATTCTGTAAAACAGGAGAGTTGGACTGAGTTTGTGTGCATTCTGTAAAACAGGAGAGTTGGACTGAGTTTGTGTAGATTCTGTAAAACAGGAGATTTGGACTGAGTTTGTGTGGATTCTGTAAAACAGGAGAGTTGGACTGACTTTGTGTGGATTCTGTAAAACAGAAGAGTTGGACTGAGTTTGTGTGGATTCTGTAATAGAAACAGGAGAGTTGGACTGAGTTTGTGTGGATTCTGTAATAGAAACAGGAGAGTTGGACTGAGTTTGTGTGGATTCTGTAATAGAAACAGGAGAGCTGGACTGAGTTTGTGTGGATTCTGTAAAACAGGAGAGTTGGACTGAGTTTGTGTGGATTCTGTAATAGAAACAGGAGAGTTGGACTGAGTTTGTGTGGATTCTGTAAAACAGGAGAGTTGGACTGACTTTGTGTGGATTCTGTAAAACAGAAGAGTTGGACTGAGTTTGTGTGGATTCTGTAATAGAAACAGGAGAGTTGGACTGAGTTTGTGTGGATTCTGTAATAGAAACAGAAGAGTTGGACTGCGTTTGTGTGGATTCTGTAATAGAAACAGGAGAGTTGGACTGAGTTTGTGTGGATTCTGTAACAGAAACAGGAGAGTTGGACTGAGTTTGTGTGGATTCTGTAATAGAAACAGGAGAGCTGGACTGAGTTTGTGTGGATTCTGTAAAACAGGAGAGTTGGACTGAGTTTGTGTAGATTCTGTAAAACAGGAGAGTGGGACTGAGTTTGTGTGCATTCTGTAAAACAGGAGAGTTGGACTGAGTTTGTGTGGATTCTGTAAAACAGAAGAGTTGGACTGAGTTTGTGTGGATTCTGTAAAACAGAAGAGTTGGACTGAGTTTGTGTGGATTCTGTAATAGAAACAGGAGAGTTGGACTGACTTTGTGTGGATTCTGTAAAACAGGAGAGTTGGACTGAGTTTGTGTGGATTCTGTAAAACAGGAGAGTTGGACTGAGTTTGTGTGGATTCTGTAATAGAAACAGGAGAGTTGGACTGAGTTTGTGTGGATTCTGTAATAGAAACAGGAGAGCTGGACTGAGTTTGTGTGGATTCTGTAAAACAGGAGAGTTGGACTGAGTTTGTGTGGATTCTGGAATAGAAACAGGAGAGTTGGACTGAGTTTGTGTAGATTCTGTAAAACAGGAGAGTGGGACTGAGTTTGTGTGGATTCTGTAAAACAGGAGAGTTGGACTGACTTTGTGTGGATTCTGTAAAACAGAAGAGTTGGACTGAGTTTGTGTGGATTCTGTAATAGAAACAGGAGCGTTGGACTGAGTTTGTGTAGATTCTGTAAAACAGGAGAGTGGGACTGAGTTTGTGTGCATTCTGTAAAACAGGAGAGTTGGACTGAGTTTGTGTGGATTCTGTAAAACAGGAGAGTTGGACTGAGTTTGTATGGATTCTGTAAAACAGGAGAGTTGGACTGAGTTTGTGTGGATTCTGTAAAACAGGAGAGTTGGACTGAGTTTATGTGGATTCTGTAAAACAGGAGAGCTGGTCAGTTATTAGTTCATGGCAAAGTGTTACCAAATATTTTATATTTGAGGAAAGGAAGGAGCTTTGGTTTCTCCTGGTTGATTTCCAGGTTGTGCAGCATTTTAAATAGTATATTTCTAAGGCCTCTTGTGTATAGACCTCCTTGCTTTCCTTGTCCAAGTTTTTGGGCTTCTGCGTGTACAGTAGAAAACGTAATATGGATCAGTTTTGTTTGGTGTATTTTGCAACAGCCTGTTTTCATAGTTCAGAAGTAAGAGCCCCTCTGCCAGCTTTGTGCTTGGTTCCATTACATTATAATATATTGTTAGCTTTGTATGAAATCATTTGTGATATAAAAACATGTGAGCCCTTTTGGTGCACTTAGAAATCACACTATCATGTCTGAGAAAATCAGGAATTACTCCACCTCTTGGTTACTGCCATAACTAAAATGGGTTGATGAGAAATCAGTGAGTTAGTGTACTGCTATGACTGAAGATCATGGTGAATGTAGAATCAGGCTTCCATTTTCTTTGTCCTAACTTCAGACATTATTTGCGAAAAGGTCAAACTGATCCTAGATCAGCCGTTGTCATCTGAGATGCTTTGTGATTGAGATGTGTGTGTTTGTGTGCATGCGCGCTTGTGTGTGTATGTGTGTGTGTGTCTGTGTGTGTCTGTGTGTATGCGTGTGTGTGTGTGTGTGCACATACGTTCGTGTGTGTGCGCATGCACTCTTTGACATTGTGGAAAGCTGTGTCTTGCTGCTCCCAGCGTCTCACAGATGATAAATTCTCATTAACGTTTCCAGGGCAGAGAAGGAAACCACAATTACCAGCTGCACTAGGGGCAGAGCTTCTGTGACCTGCCAGCAGCACAGGAGGAAGGGGGTCGAGCTTGAGCACAGAAGAGCCTTGCTTGTGCGTTGCCCATGTTTTTTGTAGTTTTTTGTGGTTTATTTGAGGCCAAGCAACAAAGCTGCATACACAGTGTGTTTCTACCTTTTCTTATTATTATTCATCATCATATTTTTAGGGTGTCTATGGCAGCCCCTAGAACCGTACGGTAAAAACTTTTTACATTTAAAAATTTGGCATATTGATTGGCACACTGATCAGTCCCATCATTATTTTCACCAAGATTCATGTCTCCAGCTCGAGACATGTTAGAGTGCTCGAGACTTATGCCTGATAAAAAAAAAGGTACCATTTCATTCCTTGGATCAAGCCGTGTTCAACTCATTGACGTCAATTTCTGCCATATTGGATTTTCCACCATATAAAAAGTTCACAAAATTTTCACAGGCCACCAATTTTGTTGAGACCAAGCCCTGAAGCCTCATTTTCAAAGCAGGGATGTAGAAGAAAGTTGGTGTCATTTGACTATGGGGGAGGCGCTGAAATAAGTAAAAACATCTTTTTGCCTCATAAGTGCTGATGTGTTTCCCTTAACAAAAGTGATTCTTGTGTCAGGTGATATTTCAGGAGATCCCAAAGATGAGATTTGGCATAGATGATCTTCGGACCAAGCTTCACGAAAAGTTATCTGATTAATTTACACAAAACATGAGCTCATCTTCTGAATAATGTGCTAACACATATACACTACTTTCACATTTCAAACACACGAAACACATATAAAACTTCCACAAACCTCATATTGCTCAAATCAACATTCTGTCAGACTGGTCCCTCGGTCTTGCTGCTGGGACCCCAGGAATTGCTGCTTGCAGCTGTACTTTATTTTTTATTATTTTTACCACAGGATTTTAATAGGAGCCTTTTAACCAACCAGAGGAGATTAATTAGCTTTGCGAATAAAGATGAGAAAATGAATGTGAGGCATAGTTACGTTGTTTTTGTCTCATTTTATCAGAATGTGTCCTTGTGATCATGAATTAATGATAATGGTAACTGATCATTTCTATGGGAATGAATCTGCAGGTATTCTGAGAACAGGTGAAACACGTTGCAGGCAGTTTAGATATTAAACACTAAACCCCCGCATGAAAACTAAGAAGTGAGACAGTAGTGCATTTCAGGGGAAGTAATAAGTGGGGGTCTTTCAGTTGGTGTTTTCATTTTGATTACAATATGTGTTCAGTAGGCTATAATGTGTGATGATGCCTACTTCATGCTACCCTGAAGATACACTCACCCAGCACTTTATTAGCTATTTATTAGACTTTTTTTTTTTTACTTCTACTGCTACCCTCAAGATATATAAGGTAACTATTTAGCCTTACATTGATTTACAAGTCCAATATATTTGAAGTTTGAAATGTATTAATGAAAAAAGAAATTATTTTGAGGCAAGCAAACATGGATTTGAAATTCATATATTAAACTATATATATAAAAAACTCTAAAGCCTTATACTTTTATAATTTTTCTCATGCCCTGCACTTTAAAAGGAACAGGTGGTTCTTGTTATCGATAAACTGTTTTTACAATTCTGACCACAGAAAACATACATAAAACATTCCCCATCGTGTAGCTCTGTGGGCAAGATCCGCAGTCAGCTGTGTGTGTGCAGTCTTTAAGCCACGGTGTCCTGTACCCTTCTGAACCACACACATCTCTGTCCAGATGCATACGAGCAGTCTCCTGGATAAAAGTGTCTCTAAGAAACGTTGTTAAGAACCTGTTATTGCTAGTTATTGACCTGGTTCCTTTGAGAGTGTTTGTGATGGTGTTTGTGATGGTGATCTCTCCCCCATATGTTTTAAGGGCACCTCAGCTTCAAGCCTGCATGAAAGCATCCCTATGTACAGTAGGGGCAGTTCACCCAAAAATAAAACTACCCAGTCCTAGTTTCACCGAGAGTTTTCTAGATTCTAGATTTTTTTTTTGTGGTGTTCGATGTGCTGAAAATGTCCATTAAAAAAACTGACCAGCAATGTCTTTTTCGAAATATAATGCCACAGGTACTCACAAACATCCGCAGTACTCGGTTTGTTCACCCATCCATCAGGATCTAATTCTTTCTGAGGAAGTATGCCATATCAGCTCAATGTCCCGGCAGGAAAAACTAGTATGAACTTCAGTGGAGATAATGCGACAGTTTGTTAGAGTGTCAATATATATATGTAGCAACTTCTTAGCAGCTTAGTTTAAAAATCACATATCAGTTTAAAAAGCACATGTCAGTTTAAAGGCACATAACAGCTTCAAAATGAATGGTTCCGATATTAACGGGTGTCATATATATCGTAGAACAAAACACCCGTTAATATCTCAACCACAAATTTCCGCAGAGGAAAAGACAAAACAGATTGACTCAGGGCGGACATAAAGACTGTCGGTAGCTCCCTCCGCCTGGGCTTGCTTAGGTTTATGAGTTAAGCCAAGCTGTTTATCTTAACAGCAAATTGGGCCAAATTATTACCTTTGCCAAATTATTACCTAATTATTATGCTTTGAGTTTGTAACGTCATTAAGTGGCATGTTTTGATCAGCAGTAATTGCTGGCTGCAAATTTTGAGCTGCTGTTTTATTTAGAGGGCAGGGAGAAACCACCCCGCTGTTTTTCCTACTTTGGTCATGAAGAATTTGGACATGCCTGTAACATTGACTTTGTCAGTTTATTTATGATTAAATGTGCAACTATTTAGCATTGGTAGTAAGTAGTAAGAGCTGTCACAACCGCAACGATGTTGTGACAACCAAAACACCTGTTGTTTGGTTAAGATTTAGAATGATACAAATAATCTATCAACACTGAGCTGATGACTCAGTGAACACTTTATTAGGAAGACCTGTACACCAGCTTGTTAATGCATCAGCCAATCATGTGGCAGCAACTAAATGCATAAAAGCTTGCAGACATAGTCAAGAGGTTCCTCTGTTTTTCTGACCAAATGCCAGAATGGGAAAGAAATGTGATCTTAGTGACTTTGACCGTGGAATGATGGTTGTATGGACTGCTGCATGAGCTGACTTTTGAGGCAAGTATGTTTGTGATTTCTTCTGCCAGTTTTCGCCTCGTTTTATTAACTTTTTGTTCTATTTGACAAATAACCAACCCAACCCTTCCTTTTGGATTTTCTGTCTATTAACCATGTGATCAGTGGCCACCCCGAGCCCTGCATCACACCACGCATTACAACAGTGGTGTGCAGAAGAGCATCTCCGAAAACACATTACAACAGTGGTATGCAGAAGAGCATCTCTGAACACACATTACAGCAGTGGTATGCAGAAGAGCATCTCTGAACACACATTACAGCAGTGGTGTGCAGAAGAGCATCTCTGAACACACATTACAACAGTGGTATGCAGAAGAGCATCTCTGAACACACATTACAGCAGTGGTGTGCAGAAGAGCATCTCTGAACACACATTACAACAGTGGTGTGCAGAAGAGCATCTCTGAACACACATTACAACAGTGGTGTGCAGAAGAGCATCTCTGAACACACATTACAACAGTGGTGTGGAGAGGAGCATCTCTGAACACGCATTAAAACAGTGGTGTGCAGAAGAGCATCTCTGAACACACAACATGTCAAAGCTCTAAGTGGATAGGCTACAGTAGCAGAAGACTAAATAAGTCTAATAAATAAAGTGCTCACAGAGTGTATATCTCATAAATAAAAATCTATCAAATTCACATGATCAGATTTGTCCATTTTCAGGTATTGTGTGTGGAGTTTTCAGTCCATTTCATCAATACAAATTTGAAATTTGATAGAAATTCTGCATAATTGATTAAGAGTCAGCAGTCAAGAATATGTTAGTAGGGTTTCCATCATATTTCGGTTGTGACAAATTTTGGAGCAGTCAGTAAATTCATCCGGATTCTGAAACAATTATGTTATTGCACGATACAACTAGTACAGTATGTTAATGTAGCTGTAGATTAAGAGTAACACATGTTGTAAAACATTTTTGGAAGAACACAAATTTCCGTTTTTTTCCAACCCTCAAACTTCTGTAGAATGGCCCTTATATAAAGTTGTGTATCATCTGCACAGCAATAGTAGTTCAAATCATTTAACTGCTTATGATGTTCCTGAGAGAGAAAAAAGTAAAGAACCCAAAGTGCTGCCTGGAATGCTCAGAAGACTTATTTACCCTAAGAAACTAATATGTCAGAAAGATGAGATTTAAACCACATAAGAGCCCAGTAATGCCAGCTGACTAACCTACAGAGATTAATGTGGTGGTCTATAGTATAAAAGACATCACTTAGGTCAACAGAACAGACACAGCCACAATCCATGGAGAGAAACAGAATGATTAATTACTAAGGCGAGGGCTATGGTGCTTCCCAGATTGAAACTTCTCCTTGATACACCTTGATAGCCTTTGGGAAAGAAGAAAGCTGTTGAGCCACACATTTCTCGAGGACCTTTGAGTTTTTAAATAGGTCTATAATTGAGGTTGCGGTTAGATTATTGTGCAGAAATGTATCCACAGCAAGAAATAACATGTCTGTCCTTGTTCTGCTGCTAGGCTTCGCATGTAATTCATTAAAGGATCAATATTTCCTCTAAAAGCTCAAGTACAGTAGATTGCGGTCTGGGGCACAACAGAAGCTCTTCTCACCAGGGATGTACAGGAGCAGCCCTGGGATGCAGAAAGCACTCCGTCAGACTCCCAAACCTTCTGCACAATGTTTTGAAATGCAAAGTGCTTCATATCCATTCTGCTGTTTTGGTGACTCAGATTTCTAGAGCTCTTAAGTGTCCGTTTTTACGACATTAGTGTTGTGTCCACCTGTCAGAGAGTACCAAGCCAACAGAAAAACTATCTTGTTCACAATCTTGCAAGCTTTTGATTGGTTTATTATACAGTGTTATATAAGTTATTCACACCTGCTGTCTGCTAGTTAAACAATTATGACACAGACAAGATTTGTTTATTATTGTCCATGGTTACTGAGAGAGTCTTGCCTTGCATCTGGTCCCAGCGATAGGAATGAGCCTTCTGGGATAGTTTTTGCTCAAGAGTCTCCTTTCAGGAAGACTGACAATTCAGAGGAGAGTTTTTTGTTGACCAGAAAAAAGGTCACGACTGTTGCTTGTCTTGTTACTCTCTGTCTCTGCTTCAGTAGTAGTGCTGTAGTGTCTTTATTTCAGAACTGCAGGGCATTTGTTTAAGGCACTTAAAGATGGTGGGGGGGCTTTATATAGCCTTGCTAGTCTTGTCCTTTGTGACCTTTTGGGGGGGGGGGGGGTCAGCCGTATTTTCTGTTTTAAACAACAAGGATGTGTTTGTTTGTGATAAGGAGGGGGGAGGGCTGTGTGTGTGCGTGTGTGTGTGTGGGGGGGGGGGGGGGGGGTGGTGTGTTGCAGACACAACACACTGCCGAAGGAAGCTCGCTAGGGGGTTAATGCCCCCCTTTTTGTGACCCCACGTGGGGGCAATTAGGGCCCCGCGTTCAGCAGGCTGCGAATGAGAGAGTCTGCTCCCCAGAGAACAGGGCTGGGTCAGGGGTCACGCTCAGGGTCGCCAGAGTCTGCCATTCATCAAGACCGAGGTCGCCAGGTCTGCCCCTCCACACCGCTAACTATGCATCCTTTGTGCTTCACCTTTCCTCATTGTTCTTCCCTCACGGCCCCCCCCCCCCCCTTAAAACCCCACACAAGCACATACACCAAAAACACTCTTTTCCTGGTGAATGCAAACCTTATGAGAAAAACATTTTCTGTTTTTCAACCCGGAATGTTTTCATTCAGGGTGATAAACATGGATGGTGCCTTGACCAGTAATGAGTAGAAATGAGCTATGCTATCACTTCATGGATTTTTGTTTTCAGTTATGAGTTGAGTTAGGAGTCGGGGGTAAAAGGTGCTTTGTCGGGGTGGAAAGAAGCAGCCGCCCTCAATGTAATAAGGAAAAATATAATTTCAGTAATTCACTGAAATTATTGAAGGGTATATTTTCAGGTTATACTAATTTTATACTGGAAAGTAATTTATTTCACATAAAAAGGATTGTTTGTATATATGTATGTATGTGTGTGTGTGTGTGTGTATATATATATATGTATGTATGTGTGTATGTGTGTATATATGTATGAATGTATGTGTGCTTTATGTATTTCAGTGCACTTGGTTATTCAGGCTTATTCAGGCTTTCACGATAGACAAAAATAAAGAAGTAATGAAAACAACATGCACTTACAGTGCTCAAGGCATTTAACTATCAAGTAGAATGGCTGCATATGTGTTTGTACTTGGTTTGTGCCTGCATGCCTGCTTTATCCTGGGCTATGTTGTATGGGTGCGAGATCAAGGATCAAGAATTCATACGCTCTCTTACCAGTGCTGTAAACAAGCAGTCCTGGCAGGAACAAAAATTTAAATCAAATGGAACTCAAGAAAGGGGGAAAACCTGTGATGAAGGAGGAGTACCTGGCCGGTGTCGATTCCGTCTGGAGGAAGAGGATTGTGGGAAGCGTGTCCCAGGACAGAGGGGCCAGTTTAGGCGGGTTGACACGGGGGCCCTGGTGTTGTGGGAGCCCACAGCTGGCTGAGGTAGCGGGGTGTCAGATAATTAGTTGTCTGGTTTGGTATTGACCCGTCTGGTGCGCTGTCCCTGGGCCCCATTAAACTGCTCTTTCACCGAGCGGGGGAGGGGCGGGGGAGAGGGCTAGCGCCCAAACGAAATTAAAACGAAGCCGCGTCCGTTGTCCCCGGTAACACAGCCAGGCTGGCCAAGCGTCTGCTCGTCACGTTACAAAGAGCAATGTCCGTCTTTTGTTTGGGAGACGGAACACTTTCCGAGCGCTTTTGACATCCCTTGACGTTAGCCAAGAGAGAAAATCACATGGTGTTAGCCAAGGCTGACACCTGGGCTTTTGTGGAGGACACTCCAACTGCTCAAACAGAACGTGTTGTACGCTGTACCACAGACAACAGAACGTGTTGTACGCTGTACCACAGACAGCAGAACGTGTCGTACGCTGTACCACAGACAACAGAACGTGTCATTGATATCCGTGGGTTTGTGCCTATGGACCAGTTCAGTTCATACCACAGGTATTTGATGGGATTTAAGTCTGGAACCTGAGATGGCCCTTGCAGAACATGGATGTTGTTTTTACTTACAGTAATCATTTCTGTGAGGATTTTGATGTATGTTTGTAGTTAAATGTCCAGCAGGACAATCTACCCACAGTATGACCAAGTTTCAGCTTCCTAGCAGAGACAACCAGATTTTCTGCCAAAATGTCCTGGTTCTTTGTTGAATTAATTGTGCCTTTGATCTTAAATAGTTCACTAGGAGCAAAATATATCCAAAATATCAATGACCCACCTCCATATTTGACAGTAGGTATGAGGTGCTTCTCCTTGTACGTATTCCACTTTTGCTGCGAAACATGTCGATAGTGTGTATGGCCAAAATGTTCAAATTGGGTCTCATCTGACCATAGCACTTTCATTTGGCAAACTCCAGATGCTTGGTTTTGTTTATTGTGCTTAGTAAGGGCTTTCTTCATGCCACCCTTCCAAAGTCTATTGGTATGGAGGTGGAGTTTCATGGTTCTTGGTGACCCTTAATAACCACAGAACTGAGCATAAACTCCAAGGCCTTGATCAGGCCCTATCTGAAGCACTTAATTCTGACCTCTGTCTCATTCTGCTGAACATCGCCCTGAATGCAGAGAAATCTAGCACTCTTGCCAGAGTGGTGCAGAAAGCTAACGCTATCATAGAAAGGTAAACACTGTCAAAGCAACAGAGAAAGTTCAGATTGAGTTATTACAGAATGAGTTATTGAAAGCAAATATTGTAAACTGTAAAGAAAGTTTGGGGATCTGGGTTGTGATTTCCTCAAAAATGTGAGCCCTCTACACTCCTGACTTCTGTTTTACTAAAATGTAATCTAAAGTTAATCTAAAACTACGGACACATTAATTATTAACCATGCCATGTACGTGCTTGATGTTTACTGATGGGATTCCATCATCTTCAATAGGGGAAATCAAGCTCTGAAATATGTGACACAGATCAATCTCCAGTGCATTGATAACATTAAATATTTATACAGAAAATGTGCCATGAATAGAGTCCGGGGGCATTGCAGTGTTGTCCATGGCACAGTACAAATGTACACTCAGTCTGCACTTTATTAGGGATTTGTGTGTTCAGAAATGCTCTTCTGCACACCACTGTATTTGCGTCAGCTTCGACCAGTCTGGTCCTTCTCCTCTGCCCTCTCTCACTAACAAAGTGTTTCTGCCCGCAGTAGTGCTGCACATTGGATGTTTTCTGTTTTTCACACCATTCTCTGCAAACTGTAGAGACTGTTGTGCGTAAAAACCCCAGGAGATCAGCAGTTTCTGAGATACTCAAATCACCCTGTCTGGCACCAACAATCAGTCACTTAGAGTAAAAAGTCACTTAGATCAACTTTCTTTCCCATTCTGATATTTGGTCTTAAAAACAGATGAACCTCTTGACAAAGTCTGCATGCCTTTATGCATTTAGTTTGGCTGATTAAATATTTGCATTAACAAGCTGGTGTACAGGTCTTCCTAATAAAGTGATCACTGAGTGTATATGCCTTACCCAGGTCATTAACATACATTACCTGTATGGGCATGTCGGTTTGGTGAAAGCATGTTGTTCTTAAGAATGCTTGTTAGAGTACAGTAGTGATATTGTCTTCCTATATTTTCAGTAATTATTCCCATGCACTGCAAAAATGTATGTCTTAGGTTTTGTGAGAAGACTTGATCTTCTTTTTTCTCTCAAATAGAAAATATTACCTTGCTTTGCTGTAGTGTAAGTTACTGTTTGCTTGACATCGAGTCAAGCTTTCTCAAAAGTAATAGAAACATGATTTTATGCGAAATGCTTGCTGTTTTTTGCAGTGTGGAAACTGTGCTGTATTAGGGTCTGTGTTGTGCTGTCGGCTACATGCCACATTTTTTTGTAAGCTGCTCTGAATAAGACAAATCATTCATAATAATTAGTAATATACAATTAAAACCGTTGAACTTGTCTCATAATAATTATCTCAATCCGAAATTGGAAACACATGCAATTTTCCACCAGCACAGCAGTTTAGAAAATATTGCAAAGGGAAAAAACAGATATGTCGCACACAGATATGTTGTTTTGGGTGAGGATCCAACAGTGGAGAGGGGAGGGGAAAGGGAGAGGTTCTGAACAGGGTCATGCGAGGACGTAGTGCCGGAGCGTTTCGCATGGATAATGAGTGAGCCTCAGCTGCGATTGTTTGGAGCCGCTGGAAGGCTGACGCAGTGTGGGGGGAGGGGCTCCTGTGAGATGAGAAACATGCATGAGGTCGCTGAGCGCCAGGAACGCACATTTGCACGTTTTCTGAGAAACTATCTTTGCACGGGACTGCAGCTTATGTCACAGAGAGCCCTCACCCTTCTCCTCAGCCAACCGAACAGGAACAACAGCTCGACGGGACATTCTGATTGGATGGCACGTTTTTTTGGCAGTGTTCAAACACAAACAAATAAATGTAAACTTTGGATGATTAAATGAAGTCAAACTAGGATTCGAACATAATACACACGCGTGCCAATGTGCCAATGATAAAAGGTATCAAAAAGGAAATGTATTTATACACCAAATGACATATTATACCTTTAAACAATCCCTTTTTAATATTTTTGGGGAAGCTTTCAGGGGATGATGCTTTCTCGGTTGTAAAAAACAAACAAAAAAGAAAACATTATCTTGTTTCAGTAATGCTCTGAGATGGTTCTGTCTGTAATTTGAATCACCAGCGTAATTGTGAGCTAAACACTGTTTACCGCACTTTCTAAACAGCGGGTACAAATGAGTAATTTGCGTCTACGTCGAGCCCGTTTAAAGCCCTGTAGACAGGGGGAGCAGGGGCCTGCGGGCACAGAGCAGTGTGCCAGGCTGTGTGCCTCTGTTCTCTGAGACAGGAGTGCCCTGTCATGTCAACGCAGGGTGTTTACTTGTTTTCACAGAATGAAACACTTTGATGTCCCTCTCTGTAGGGGGACAATGGGAGCAGACTGCAGGTATTCAGCTCTAGAGCATCAGGGATCTTACCACATGCTGTGCTAATTGTTTCACGTTCTACCTCTGCATGAGGTTTCGCCAGGTTATGAACACAGTTGGTACTGTCTAGTGTCTTCTTCTGGGGGAAAATGTTTAAAGGGAGGCAAATAGCTCATAAAACAACAATGAACATATAAGATGCATTGTTTTTTGTTTTGAATCAGTTTTGACATGAGGCCGACCCTTTTGAGTGTCAGCTACGGGCGTCCAGCACCTGCAGGCTTTTGTAAGGTTGCAGACAAAAGGTTGTCACGCCGAGGATACTAGTTTGCAAGGTGGCTTGCTTTTATGAATGACGCTTTGCTTCCATAGCTAGCTAGCGAAATTAACGGTTTTGTGGAGAAGCTGGTTGCTATAGTAACAATGCGCACTGTCGCTGAACTATAAATGCAAAACGTTGTCAGACGCAGTTCTGTCTGGAGACACTTTCACTAAGCATCAATCAGACTGAAGAGGCCAACGCGTGCGTGACCAGATCCCAACCCCAGTGTATCTCAGACCTGCACCCACATCCAGTGTATCTCAGACCTGCAGGATGACTGCACAGAGTCACTGCACCCACATCCAGTGTATCTCAGACCTGCAGGATAACTGCAGAGTCACTGCACCCACATCCAGTGTATCTCAGACCTGCAGGATGACTGCACAGAGTCACTGCACCCACATCCAGTGTATCTCAGACCTGCAGGATGACTGCACAGAGTCACTGCACCCACATCCAGTGTATCTCAGACCTGCAGGATGACTGCACAGAGTCACTGCACCCACATCCAGTGTATCTCAGACCTGCAGGATAACTGCACAGAGTCACTGCACCCACATCCAGTGTATCTCAGACCTGTGGGATAACTGCACAGAGTCACTGCACCCACATCCAGTGTATCTCAGACCTGCAGGATGACTGCACAGAGTCACTGCACCCACATCCAGTGTATCTCAGACCTGCAGGATAACTGCACAGAGTCACTGCACCCACATCCAGTGTATCTCAGACCTGCAGGATAACTGCACAGAGTCACTGCACCCACATCCAGTGTATCTCAGACCTGTGGGATAACTGCACAGAGTCACTGCACCCACATCCAGTGTATCTCAGACCTGCAGGATGACTGCACAGAGTCACTGCACCCACATCCAGTGTATCTCAGACCTGCAGGATAACTGCACAGAGTCACTGCACCCACATCCAGTGTATCTCAGACCTGCGGGATAACTGCACAGAGTCACTGCACCCACATCCAGTGCAGCTGCGGAGGCCTGGCACTTACCATGCACAGCACTGAAGTCCTGCACATTATTTAATTCGTTTTTTCTTCTTATTGTATAAATGTGATGTCACAGTGACTGTGATAGTTGTAATATATTTATTATTTTGGCACATTTCTTAAAGAGATGTTTTGAGAGATTTGTTTTCTCCTACTGCATGCTGGGCATGGTTTCAGGGGGAGTACGATCAGCTCATTAGACAACGTGCTAAGGAATCTCACTGATTTAGTGTAAAATGTAAAGGTAATATGGTCAGAATAG
Source organism: Conger conger (assembly GCF_963514075.1). Lineage (NCBI taxonomy): Eukaryota > Metazoa > Chordata > Actinopteri > Anguilliformes > Congridae > Conger > Conger conger. The sequence goes on along the minus strand of NC_083772.1, from coordinate 46,068,743 downwards.
ATAACCTGTCCCTGTGCGCTCATGGATTTAAAGCTGTCCCTGTATGGTTATGGGCTCAGGGCCTCTACGAGGAGTTCAGTGATGATACACACACAACGGTTTAACTGCACAGTATGTCAGAAATATACTTATCTGTAGTGAAAATGGCACCATTTGCACAGATTAGGTGTTTGAGTAATGATCTATCATTCACTGGGCAGAGTACCTCATCCATGTAAATATTTTCACAGTATTCGCTTGAATATATCTGAATTCGGAACATACTTTGCTTGTAACTTTGTCTTTTAAAGAAACATATGGTTTAAAACTTGTATTCTGTGTCAATTCACAAGGTATCTTTCAGCTTACCCAATCCCATCAGCTGTATAGGCTACCTACATAAAACGGGACCTTCGTCTTCCCGTCATTCTGTCACACAACAACGACTGCAACTAATTAAACATGCAAATATGAATAGAAATTACCCCCTTTTCAGTTAACTTTTAATACCTACCGATGAAGCAAGAAATAATATCCGATGTGCTCCGGCCGCTCACTCGGCATGGATATTGGCGTGGGGAGTGCAGCGGTATGTGCGGAGGACACACGACACTACACACGGGCGCCAATCCCGCCGTGCGGAGGCAGTGGCATGGAGAGTTAGCGGCCTGCCGCGGAACAATCCCCGGGAACGGCTTAGACGTTGAACTTGCACGGTTCCTGACTAATTTCTCCCTTTTGTTCCTGCCCGGGTGGCACTCTGCCTGTGGCGGACTCGTCTCATGACCGACCCCCGTCTTCTCCAGCGAAATGCTCCCTCGCACGTTCAGGATGTCACCTGAAAAGTCCGTCGCGCCCCATTTCACCAGCACAAACAGAGATCTTGATAGTGGAAATAAACGTGCTGCACGTTTATTTATTTTTGTTCGATACAATTAACAACAATAAATCATCTACAAGTTCGTTGTTCTGTTTTCCACTTTAGCGGGTTGGAGTTGTATTATTAATTCAATTCCGACTTCGACTCAGCTTGTTTTTAATGTTCCTTGTTCGCGTCAAGTTTAACGTCATTCTTTGTTTCTGAATTGCACCGTGTTACTTTAACTTAAAATAGAATACTTGAAATGTTATTTTCAGAATGTTTTATTTACCGTCCGTAAGATTTCACTAATTTTAAAAATATAACACCAAAATATTAATGTTCTAAAGTGTGTGCATATTTTCTATTTCAAGTAAAGGTGACTTCGGCTCGGTAATTAGTATTTCATTACTAAATGTCTTTGAATTATTTTGTGTTTTAACGTTTCATTGAAGACAAATCATTTTCATTTAGGTCTTAATTCAGATTAAATATTTTGAAATGGCCAAATGAATTTCAGGAAAAGAAAAATTCTGTACATGTAATATGGCTGTCTATAATAATGCTGGCTGTCTATATATATATATATATATATATATATATATATATATATATATATATATATATATATATATATATATATATATAATTTTTTTTTTAAGTTATGTACGTTCAAATTTAGAATAATTGTTTTCAGCTAAATTTGTTCATAAATAACTCTTTTTATTGACCAACAATGTACATGTTCCCACAGTGAAATATGAAAAAACCTGTTCCAATAAAATAAAAATAATTCTGAAATAAACAATGCACTGTTTATGTTTATGGATTTTGTATTTAAACAATCATGTTTTCTTTAGCTATCCTTTGCTTTGACATTGTCCTCCTGTTAATTTATTTTTCATTTGCTTTCATGAATTATTTCCACCACTTCTCTAAAGGTACGGAAGGGAGATAACAGAAATGCTTCGGTATATAGATAACATGGATGTACAAAAATAATGTAATATTTGGATCTTCAATTAATGTTGTTCTTCTTATTGTCATTGCTAATTGGGACACCTTATACCTTTACATTTTACAACAACATGTGTGAGTTTGTGAGTGTCTGAGTGTGTGTATGAGTGTGCATGTGTGTGTGTGCATGTGAGTTGTGTGTTTGAGTGTGTGTGCGAGAGAGCGTGTGTGTGCGTGTGTGAGTGTGTGTGTGTGTGTGCATGTGTGTGAGTGTGAGTGTGTGTATGAGTGTGTGTGTGCATGTGTGTGCATGTGAGTGTGCGTGTGTGAGTTTGTGAGTGAGTGAGTGTGTGTGAGTGTGTGAGTGTGTGTGTGAGAGCGTGTGTGAGTGTGTGTGTGTGTGTGTGTGTGTGTGTGAAAGTGCGTGTGTGTGAGTGTGTGAGTGTGTGTATCAGTGTATGTGTGTGTGTGTGTGTGTGTGTGTGAGAGTGTGTGTGTGTGTGTGTGTGTGTGTGAGAGAGAGAGAGTATGTGTGAGTGAGTGTGTGTGAGTGTGTGAGTGTGTGTGTGAGAGCGTGTGTGAGTGTGTGTGTGTGTGTGTGTGTGTGTGAGTGTGTGTATCAGTGTATGTGTGTGTGTGTGTGTGTGTGTGTGAGAGTGTGTGTGTGTGTGTGTGTGTGTGTGAGAGAGAGAGAGTATGTGTGTGTGTGTGTGTGTGTGTGTGTGAGTGTGTGTGTGTGTGATGTTGCTCTTGACTGAGGCAGTCCTGGCTGGTGTCTGTGTTCCTGTGCAGTGAGAACACTGACCCTCTGTTCTTTTCACCGCCGATTCTTTTCCTTCCTCTCCCTTCCAGTCTGCCCGATTTTCCCCGTTTCGTCCAGCCCCCCCTCACCGTTCGGCCCGTCCGTGTCACCGGGCCTGGCGTTCAGCGGAATAAACCTCAGCCTTTCAGCTTTCCTCTGGAAGAAGGGAAGCTCAATCCATACGCACTC